>NW_010206617.1:5655-25363 GCF_000695765.1 Mesitornis unicolor
CCCTAGATCTGACATCTTGCAACTAACTTATCTCATTTTAGTAATATCTGCAAATTTATGTTCTGGTATTATGAATAGCAGTTTAATAAAATCATCTTCTGGTTATAATTGAATTACTCTTAGGAATTAACCCTACTGACAAATTTTTGTAGATCTAATTTTCAGATACAAAGGCCAAAAGCGACTACTAGATCATCTAGTCTGATGTCCTGTACCACACAGGACATTACCTTTTACTCAGCTATCTTACCTGAAGCCTACAAGCTTGCTCCTAAGTTTGGATGTATTTCTTTTGAATTCTGTATTGATTTTGGGGATGAAGAGATTAGGAATTCAACATTTGCCTTAGTATCTTTGTGAAAGTTAATCACATTCCTTTTGAAATTTATTTTATTTTAATTTCCCTTGCTCGATTTTCAGCCATTGTCATGATTTCCTCAGCTTATTAAAAAAATCCCTTTGTATATAGTAAACTCAGAAAAATGTTTCTTGGTCGGCAAACTCTGTGGAGCTTTTTAAATGTAAAGGATCATTCTTAGACCTCTGATCATTTTTTTGCTCTGTTTTTCATTCCCTTTCCCACTGCTTTGAACACTTCTTTTTTTTTTAAGCAAAAAGTGAGATTTTGGTTCTGGATACATATATATTCACTGCTAAATTGCCATTAGCTACACTACATCAATGTAGCTTTGTGGTAAATTTGTCATATATTCCCATTTATTGTTACCTTTTATTCACAGAAGATCTTTTGGATAGTTAGTCTTTGATGTGATGGGTTTCCTGTCGAAGATGATTTGAATTCATATTACAAGAATTAATAAGACAGCGTCACTAACATTGTCTCATTCCATTTGGGTTTTCAGCTACCTAACCATTATATCTTGCGTTACAATCTAAGTTCTTAAAATCTGAGTTCGCAAAAATTAAGTTCATGTCGAGGAGTCCTCCATAATACAGTAATACGTGAAGTATATGTAATAGAACATCTTCAATATGCAGGGTATATATGCTACATTGACTGTTACCAGTTTGGTAATTCTGTTGAAAAGCTGCAGCCAGAGTCCAGATATGCCAGATAAGAGGGAAAGACTCTCAGCTGGTGTAAATAGTGACAGCTTCATTCCCCGTAATAGAGCCATGACACTTTATTCCAGTGGAGCAAATGACTGTAAGAACTTGAATCCCTGAATTATTCTGATCTCAGGAGCCTCAAGTCTCTGTGAAAGGACAATATTATTATTCCTGAATGATAATGTCAGAGGGATTCAATTTGCTCCAATCAGGCTAGGAGATGTGTTACAGCCTCTTTGAAATTAAGGTCACGGACAGAAAGAGTCTGTTGAAAATACTTTAAGAACAAGATTGAGGTAGAAATAAATTATATTATTTTTACTTATCAATGACATATTTCCTGCAAATAGGCAAGTGCAGGTTCTTGATGTATTTACTGCATCTAGAATTTTGTGAGAACAAAGATTTTCTGGGATGTGTTGTTCTTAATTTTTCATCCTGTAGGTTATGGGATTTTTTTAGTTGGTGTTTTTTTGTGTGTGTTGCTGTTGTTGCTGGGGTTTTTTGTTTGTTTTTGTTGGTGCATTTTTTTTTTAAATACATATAGTCTGTTATTTTACTGGGAAACTAGTCTTGCAATATGACATTTGTGTCACTTTTTATTTCACTGAAGAGAAATACCATGTTTGCTTTTCTGATTTCTCTGATATTTGAACTGTTTTCTATGACCCGATGAATTATTTAGCCATGTCTCCTCCTCAAAAAAAAAAAAAAACCAAAAAGAGAGAAAAAAGTATTACATTGATTCTTGATGGTTTTTTATTGGTTAATCCAAATAGTCTTTCTTATCTTTTTATCAACAGCTATAGTTGCAAAAATCTTCCTTGTTTTTGATTTTACTTCCCTCTATTATTGTTCTTTACTATGAATTTCTGTGGGTTGTGTCTTGCAGGAGCCCCAGTATGTGAGTTGGACAGAACAGTATTGTAGAATGCTGAGGAGGACACAAGATCAAGAGAGAGTAACATTAATTTTTTTTTTTTACTGCAAAACCTTAACATATATTATGTGTTTAGAAAGCTTAAACAAGCAAAGATTTTTATGGACTCAAAATGGAATCTTATCTGAATCATACTAAACATCTACACGCAATACTGCTCAGTTCTATGTTGCTCACTAAAAGCAAACAATTTACAATTAATCATAGAATCACAGAATGGTTCAGGTTGGAAGGGACCTTAAAGATCACCCAGTCCAACCCCCCTGCCATGGGCAGGGACACCTCCCACCAGACCAGGTTGTTCAAAGCCCTGTCCAACCTGGCCTTGAACACTTCCAGAGAGGGAGGCATCCACAACTTTCCTGGACAACCTGTGCCAGCGTCTCACTACTATCACAGTAAAGAATTTCTTCCTAATATCTAATCTAAATCTACCCTCTTACAGTTTGAAACCATTCCCTCTCATCCTATCACTACCCTGCCTGATAAAGAGTCCCTCCCCGTCTTTCAGGTAGGCACCCTTTAAGTGCTGTAAAGCTGCTATAAGGTCTCTCAGGAGTCTTCTCACCTTCAGGCTGAACAACCCCAACTCTCTCAGCCTGTCTTCACAGAGAGGCACTCCAGCCCCCTGATTATTTTTGTGGCCCTCCTCTGGACTTGCTGCAATTGTTCCATGTCCTTCTTATATTGGGGGCCCTAGAGCTGGGTGCAGCACTACAGGTGGGTTAGAATCATCTCTCTCGACTTACTGATCACACTTCTTTTGATGCAGTCCAGGATATGACTGGCTTTCTGGGCTGCAAGCACACATTGCTGGCTCATGTTGAGCTTTTAATCAACCAACACACCCAAGTTCTCCTCAGCACTGCTCTCAATCCATTCTCTGCCCAGCCTGTATTTGTGCTTCCCTCTGACCCATGTGCAAGACCTTGCACTTGGCCTTGTTGAACTTCATGAGGTTCGCATGGGTGTGCCTCTCAAGCCTGTCAAGCTTCATCTGGATGGCATCCCTTCCCTTCAGCATGTTGATGGCAGCACACAGCTTGGTGTTGTCAGCAAACTTGCTGAGAGCACTCTCAATTCCCCTGTCCATGTCGCCAGTAAAGATGCTAAACAGTCCCAATACTGACCCCTGAGGAACACCACTCATCACTGGTCTACCCTTGGACATCAAGCTGTTGACTGCGACTCTCTGAATGCAACCAACCAGACAATTCCTTATGTACCAAGTCTTCCATCTGTCAAGTCCATGCCTCTCAAATTTAGAGGCAAGGATGTCGTGTGGTACAGTGTCAAATACTTTGCACAAGTCCAGGTAGATGACATCAGTTTCTCTCACCTGATCCACCAATGCTGTGTTATAGAAGGCCACCAAATTTGTCAGGGACAATTTTCGCATAGTGAAGCCATGTTGGCTGTCATCAATCACCTCCTTATTTTCCTCCTTATTTTGCAACTTTATTGTATCTTAAAATAGTTGAGTATTCCACCTCACTTATTAGTGTACTTGTGGTGGCTTGAGCAGCTGGTTGTCAGATACCCACCCAGCTGCTTTTTTACTCCCCCTCCTAAACAGGACAGGGAGAGAAAATGAGATAGAAGGGCTCATGGGTCTAGATAAAGACAGGTAAATAACTTAGCAGTTACCAAAACAAATTAAAATTCGGGAAAATTAATTTTATGTATTGCCAATTAAAATAGATGTGGATAATGAGAAACAAAGACAAACTAAACCAATACCTTCTTCCCACTTCCCCTTCTTTCTTTCCCGATGCTCAACTTCCTTCTTTCATTACCAATTCCTCTACATTCCCTCATCCTTGCCCTGCATGGGGCAGGCGTATGGGGAATGGAAGTTGTGGTCAGTCCATAACAGTTCCGTTCTGCTGCTGCTTCCTTCTTGCACTTTTCTCCCGCTTCAGAGTGGGTCCTTCCCATGGGGTACAGTCCAGCAGGACAGACTGCTCCATTGTGGGTCCCCTAAGGGCTTCAGGTCCTGCAAGAAAACCCACTCCTGTGTGGGCTCTTCTCCAGATGCCACAGTTCCTGCCAGGAGCCTGCTTCTGCACAGGGTCTTCCTGGGCTGCAGCTTCCTTCAGAGCACATCTGCCTGTGCATGTGGTCCTCCGCAGACTGAAGTGTGGATATTTGCTCCATCATGGTCCTGCATGGGCTTCAGGGGAACAACTTGCTTCACCATGGTCTTCTTCATGGTCAGCAGGGGAATTGCTGCTCCAGCACCTGGAGCACCTTCTCCCCCTCCTCCACTGACCTTGGTAACTATGTCTTACATTTGCTTAATCTTCACTCCTCTATCACTCACACTGTGCAGCATTTTTTACCGTTTCTTAAATAAGCTTTCTCCAAGGCACTGCCATCATGGCTGCTGGGCTCAACTGTGCTCTGAGGTGGGGTCGGTTGGATATGGCTGGAACCAGCTGTGTCCAGCATGGGGCAGCCCTGGCCTGTCCTCACAGAGGCCACCCTGTAGGCCCCACTTCCAGCACCTTGCCATGTAAACCAAATACAGTACCTCTCTTTTCTATCATATTTTTGTCTATGTTAATAAGAGTTAGAGATTTAGAATATATTTATTTTTTATTATCTTAGTTTATTGTGATTACTTATACACAGTTAATATTTTGGGGGCTTTCTTTCCTCTTTCTTTTCTCCTTTTTTTCTTCTTCTGTAGCCTTTTTAGCCTCAAATTCTCATTGCCAAGGAATGTGTTCTGTGGAAGCTTTAAGAGTTTTTGTGGAGAAATCACACTCACTTTGTACATCAAGCAAAGCACACCACAAAACTATTCCATCACCTTAGGTATTTCAGCAACCTCTCCAGGTAACTCCCTGCTTTGCCCACATCTTATAGTCTCACCATCATAATCAATAAAAAGGATCATGCCCATCACAAAAACAATTTCAAGAGACAAGATCGTTTCTAGTAAAGAAAGTGTCGTCTTTGCCGAGATTGGTTCTGAGCTACTATCATGAGGGCTGTTGGGATACCATGGAGTATGCATACATCTTTTGAATGCCTTCACATAGACAATAAAAGAAAAATTACTTGCATTGTGAAGTAGCTTTGTCTCTGATTTACTGTAGACCTGGCTCCTAAAGTACTACCCTTAATGACAGACAGTGACAAGGTATCATGTTCAACCTTGAACATTGCTTCAGAGTTGCTTCTGAACTTCATACTACTGTTCAGAGCACATAGATTTCCCTCTGAACACGGGAGGCCAGATTGGGCTTCCAGTGCCTCAGTTTACTAGACTATTATGTCATGTTAGAACAGGTTCCCAAGTCCTCATTTCAGCTGGCACAGTGTTAATCATAACTGGGTAATCAGTATTCAATCAGGAGGAGAGGAATACACACTTAGAATGAGGCAGACAGTTGAGATTAAATGCTATGGAAACTATAGGGTTAATCCCAATCAGCTCTCATCTTCATAGTAAACTCAACTTGTTTCTGTTGACACTGATTTCAAAAGTCTGATAATTAACATGGCTCCTATTTTTTTTTCCTGTAACCTACTTTTCTAGTGAAAACATTTCCAAAGAGAAGCTAGAGGGTGCGACAGAGTTCTTACGGAATTGGTCAATGGATTAAAATTCACCTTTATGTAAATAAGATAGATCCTGATAGAACTACATTTTGTATCTAAGTATATTGCTTTTTTTACCAGTGCTCTATTGAAGGTCTAGTGTATTTAGATGGTAAAGAACTTTCTGTTTTGACTGACTTAGCTGAGACTACATATATCTGTGACATGTATACTGCTGTGAGACAGAAGACAAACTGTCAACCAAATGTATAGTCAGGATAGAAGAGTACCTGTATCCTGATTTGTTCACTATGATGGGCTTAAGGGGGCAAAATCCTTCATGTCCAGGCCCTGCCTCCTCTGTACATCTGACACATACGCCATTTCACTGAGCAGATAACAGAAAACAAGTGTTTTCTGGCAACATTTGTTGTACCATAGAGGCTGTGCTCTTTTCAGAGAAAGAAAAATGACTGTGTGGTCACGTGCTGTTAGGAAAATGGCTTTCAGTAAAAGTCAAGAAGATGTACCTGTCTTGGGAACATTTAATGAACTGCTTCTATTTGAAGTCAGGGTTGTAAACAAATACCACTGGAATGTTATACAAGTACCATATGTTTAAACAATATCACATCTGACCCAGTCAACTCTTTCAGTCTGGCTTCACATTTGCCCTAGTCTGCATGAGCACAGCTATAGTCACACCATAGGAATGAAGGCCTCCACTGTTCCTAGAAGTCGCATAAATCTGAATCTGGTTTTTGCTTAGAGTAGACTGTCCTTACTATAAGGGAGATAAATCTACCCTGAAAATGTCCATATGTCTGGGATTGGATATGAAAGTGTATCTGAGCTTTGTTTTCTGTGTAGTTCAAAACACTTTTCAAATACTAGTCATTCACTGTTTCTCGCATAAGATTCAGGTGCCATTTTTTTTACAAATAAAAAAAGCAAATGGCATGAAATGTTTAAGTAAATTCATATCCAAAAAATCAAAGTTGAAAAATATCCATAATTCATTTATGTAACATCCACAATACTTTCCATTGTGTTTATTGAGATGGCTTCTTTTTATAATTATTTGTCTGTTTCTACCAGTGCCCCATGAGAAAGAGGAACAAAGCTCCCCTTAGGTCATTATTTTTCAGATTAGTAAAATCCCAGCATTCTTTGGTGTCACTGACAGCATTTTTATTAAGTCAACCTGTTACTTTCACCATTAGAACACGTCTTAGTAGATATGGGTAATAGAGAGTGACTTGGCAGGGATGACTAAATGGATGGATGGAATTCAAAAAAAGCTTCAATAACCGCTACACAGCATTTACACATACACGCTTTAGAAGTCTGACTGAAATCCTACATCCAGGTGAATAATAAATAAAAGCATTTGTTCTTTTAGTGGTTGCTGGTGGCTCTGTTTTATTATTTCCATGCTGGATGGCTAAAAAGTAGAAAGCGTGGCAGCAGGACATCATTATGATAGGTGAACATCTGAAAATTTACAGCTTCAGCTAGGTATCCGTAAGTTTCTTCCTTGCCCAATTAAAGGTTCACCCTTTGGTATCCACTAAAATTTGGATGAAAGTTTCATGTGAACAGGCTGTCTCTCAGGATTTCTATACAGTATTGTCTGCTCTCACTCAGGCTGAATAGCCACAGAGAACAGTAAAGTATAATAAAAACAAGAGGAAGAGTAGAAATAGCTATATAAAAGCTATATAAACTCAATAATTGAAATGGAATTTAGCTAATAATAAAAGTAATAAACAGCATCAAACTGCCTTCCTTCTGTCCTTTGTCCTTCATAAATCCTCGGAACTTTGGTCACAATTTCTTGTCTCACTCTTCTTTTGCTTTCCGGTGCTCAGTAATGTATGTTTCCTTTGACCTTTATTAGTAAAGCTGGGCCAATATTTTTAATCAGGTGTTTACAGTCAGGCACCTGAATCTATATTAAGTATCTAAATAAGGCTTGCATTTCAAATGAGCCAAGCATGATGCCAATAGCAGTTGCGGCCTCTCACTACCAGTGAAAAATAGCCCAGCTCTTTAGGTGCCTAAGTACTCTGCCCACAAGATGGAAAATGTTCACAGACATTTTAGTTTACTTCTTACCTTCACTGTGTAGTACACTCTATGTTAAATGAAATTCTGCTATCACGCTGTACCTTTGGCATACGAGGGGCATGTAGCGATAGGATGAGGGGGGTTTTAAACTAGAGCAGGGGAGATTTAGATTAGACATTAGGAAGAAGTTCTTTACCATGAGGGTGGTGAAACACTGGAACAGGTTGCCCAGTGAGGTGGTAGAGGCTCCATGCCTGGAGACATTCAAGGTCAGGCTTGAGGGGTCTCTGAGCAACCTGATCTGGTAACAATGTCCCTGCTCACTGCAGGGGGGGTTGGACCGGATGGCTTTTAAAGGTCCCTTCAATCCCCTACGACTCTATGATTCTAAAAAGACTGGAGCGTTCATGGCTGACCCAAATCTTAGAAGATAACTATACATTTCACAGACACTTGCTTATTTTGTGGTTACTCTTGCTGTCACAAAACTACTTGAGATCTTATAATTCTCCTGTGTTCATTGTATGATAAAAAAACTGGCTATACAAAAAGAAAAACATTGTTATTTTCCTTTGTTAGGGAAATCGTATGCTAGTGGATAGGTGCTCTGCTTCTGCTGAAAATGTTAGTTCATCTCTCGGATGTGATCCTCATACTACCTGTCTCCCAGCTGTCAGTTTGTGATTCAGGCAGGAACTTGCAGGGATATGTGTGTTGGCTGGAGGGGACATCTGGAGGAGCTGGGGAGTAACCAGATGACTGACAGCGATTCAGGCTAGACACTGCGTGCAGAGGGTAGGGACAGAAAAAGAGCTAATCCTATAGAGGGAGTTGAAGGCTTTTTTCGAGGGAGGATGAGGGAGGTAGAAAGCATCTGAGGGATTTGCTTTAGAGAGAATTTAAGGTTACTTCTGTGCCTCTCTGCAACTCAAGGAGCCTGGGAGCCAGTCAGCACAGCAGACCTTATCAGTTCTGCCAGCACAGTGAGGCTGATAGAGCTATGCTAGTGTAACAACCCATGTGAACACTCTTATTCGAGAATTAATACTTCTCTTTTTTTCCAGTTTAGCTTAAATATTGTGTAAAGCTGAGTCAGGCTTAAAAAAAAAAGAGAAGAAAAGAAAAAAAGGAAGTATTTGTGCCAGTACAATAGACCACACAGGAATTTAATTTTATATAACTAAAGCTGTTTAATTCAGGCCTTGCAGTGTCCTGGTGTATTTCCAGTATGTGCACAGCTCTGAGTGTGCTGTTCTCCTTGCAATAAGGTTAATATTAGCTGGAAATGGAGACCTGCTGGTGATAAACAGCAGTAAAACCAATTGCAGATGAGCTTAGCTACAAGCAAGAGCTACAGCCTCTGAGTTTATACCAAAAGACAGCTTGAAAGGCAAATATATCATGGAAATGGTGGACTAGAATTGTTTAGGCATTGATGGTCTGTGGGCTGTACAGAAGGAGTGAATCTTTCTGTATTCAGCTGTGCATTTGTGTGCGCGCGTCTTGCTCCCCCTCCACCCGCTCCTCTCCCTCTGTCTCTCTCAGTGAGGCAAACAGCCCAGCTTCTTCCTTTGTGTTGCCAGTCAGGTCCTCCCTCTGCAGTGTTACACAGGAAGAAGATTTATAATAGCTGCATGCAATGCCAGTGCCTCAAAGAGACAGTATCACACCATGTGGAGGTTTTTCATATGGGGTTTAACTTTGCTTCACTGAATTGGAAAGGTACATTTTAAAAATCTTAATTATTTTAAACACTTAATTCCTGTGACTTTTATCTCCTGCTAAATTCTGACCTCCACATACTAGCATCTTTAAATCACAATCTGTTGTCACAGGACTGTAATGGCTGTGATGTCTTAATTGAAAACATGGGGAAGTAAGGAATTCGAAAGTATAATTAGGGCACATTTCAATGCAAAGCTCTAAGTGCTGTGCTGTAAGATAAACGTCTGATATTTCTGACATACTGTATCAGAAATATAAAATTCAGACTAGAAAATGAAAATACAGCACACATGCATTGCAACTGTACCATATGTTAAGAAATGTGCACCTCGTAAACAGCGGGCTAATTAGCTAGAGAAAACAGAGATGACTAAATGATGACGCTACAAGTAAAAAAGATAATGAAATCTCGAGGCAGACTTGTGTAAGAGATCCACCTGACAGCAACTTGCCAGGTTTATCAAATTAAATGAAATCAAAGGAAAAATTATAGGTGGGATATAATGAACTTAACAGCACTGCTTCTCTTTGTTTTAGGCTCTCAGTTGCATGGTTCTGACTTCCCTGCCTAGTGGTGTGTCTTATAATTTATGATGGGTGAAACATTAGAGTCAGAGAAGCCCAAAAGCTTAGAAACTTTCCCCAGGACTGTGGAAAATCTCTATCAAAATTTGACAAAGGGCAGGGCTTTCTTATATCTCTCTTCCCACTCAGTAGCAGGAATACAAATAGACTTCATTTTGGCATTTCCCCTGTTAGCCTCCTTGTTTCCCAAAAATGAATGCACAAAGTGGAATGATTTGATTTCAAGAATTCCCTAAAATGACTAACCCATGTCAGTGTCTGTGTTCAATATTAGTAACAATTTTCCTCTGCAAAGGAACATACAATCTGAAAATAGAAAGCATTGATAAAATAAATTGGAATAGATGGAACTGCACAAAGAAGTAAAACACTACATAGCAGGTCAGGGTGGGGAAGAGCCTGTACTGAATTCTTCTGACACAAATACAAGCACTAGATGACAGTCGGTCATGTTTCCTTATTTTACCCTGTTTCCCCTCATCCCATAAATAGTGTAGCTAAACATGTTGCTAGGGATTTGCCTTAGATTCTCTTCCCCTGAGTCAGTGAACTCCAGAAGAGTGTTCGCTGTATTCACTTCCTGTTGGCTTTCAGCAGCAGGAGGTCTAAGACACGCTTACTCTTCTATTTAGAGAAACATAACCAAGAAAACCTACTTTCACTATTCACTCAAATACTTCCTCTGTTTTTCGTCAGATGTCAGTATGTCCACCAGAAACATTCTCCTTGCATCATTCTTCAGCTTTACTCATATCCAGAATTTTCAGCACAATGCTTGCTTTTGCTCCTCCTGATTTTCAGAGCCTTTGTGCTCCAATTCTACAGCTGATCCATCAGTAGTTTTAGTTGATGGAGCCTCTACCTCTGAAGGTTTTGCACCCTGACACACTTCTCCATACCCCCATGCCACACACCAGAGCATGCTGCGCATTCTCTCAATTTCATACTAGAAAAACACTCATACTAAAAAGCTGCAATATGACCCTCATGCTATTTCAGACACTTTGTCCCCTTGAGGGGACACTGAAAGCAAAGTATTATGTAGTGTGCCTGCAGTCAGTCTGTGCCATTTAGTCTCGGGGCCAGAAACACCCCTTAGCCCTCTTTAATTTAGTGACATATACAGCCAACAGGAGCTTCTGAGTTAAAGTTAGGAAACATGGAAAGACTGCAGGGTTGAGCCAGGAGAAAGAGGAAAAACTAAGGCAAATGGCATATGTCTCATGTATTTGTCAGGAAGGTTAAAAAAAAGGTACAGACCATATGAGAGACAAATGTTTGCTTCTCTTTGTGCCTTAGAGCACCAAAATATTTCAGTGGGATAAACTGAGTTTTTCTACAGACTTGTCACACCACAACAAAATGCTTAATCTCTAAAGAAATCACAAACAGGCAGCTAATGCTCAGTTGACTAGGTGAATATTCATGTTGATGAACAGAAGGGTAGCCACAGAGCCAGAACAAAGACTTTCCCCTGCAGTTTATGTTGTTGAATGAAACTATACAAGCTCCCTCTTTCCATGTCAGACATAAAGCTTGTGTTCAAAAAGAGGAAAGAAAACAAACAAACAAAACACCTCACAACATTAAAACTCATCCTGCAGGAAGCTGGGGTTCAGAAGTTACATTTAAATAGATCCAGATATAAGAACATCGGAAGTGCCAACAACCCACATTATATGAGATACGGAAATTCTTAGCTAGGTTTAGTCTCAACCAGAAGATGTGATCTGCATTTCGCACCAACAACAGAAACACTGAGAATGCATATAGTTCTAGATATTCTACATAAGAATAAAATTTCTACTGACTCAGGATATATGTGACAAACAATGCTACAATGGTTGCAAATATGGGTTGTAAAAGAAATTAAATTGTCCAGTGGGAAGTTAAACTATCAAGACTGGAAGCCCTGCAAGAATTTAGCTAATTCCATTCAGTAAACATTGTGCTAGAAATGACTGATAGACACAGTGTTAAAAAAATGTTGGATGATGGCCAAAAGACAAAATATGTCATGGACATTAATATGTTCTTGAGGACATAGAGTATTAAATAGCACTGTAGAAAACACTGTAGTAACATATCAGTTTAGAATATAATCCAGACTGTTAACAAATAAAGCTGCAACCATTGTTCATGGAACTGCTAAAAGTAACACGGTGAGTTCTTCATGTAGTTAACACAAATACAACATCTGTATTGTAGTTCCATCAACTCTGTAACCCACAATCACAAAAAAGTGCTTCTTATAGGAACACTCGCAAATAACAAAGACTCCATCATCAAGGCTAAGAATCATAGAATTATAGAATGTGTTAGGTTGGAAGGGACCTTTAAAGATCATCCAGTCCAACCCCTCTGCAGTAATCAGGGACATCTTTAACTCGATCATGTTGCTCAGAGCCTCATCAAGCCTGACCTTGAGTATCTCCAGGGATGGGGCTTCCACCACCTCACTGGGCAACTTGTTCCAGTGTTTTACCACTCTCATGGTGAGGAACTTCTTCCTAATGTCTAGTCTAAATCTCCCCTGCTCTTAAAACCATTGACGCTCATCCTGTCACTACCTACCCTTGTAAACAGTCCCTCCCCAGCTTTCTTGTAGGCCTCCTTCAGGTACTGGAAGGTCGCTATAAGGTCTCCCCGCAGCCTTCTCTTCTCCAGGCTGAACAATCCCAACTCTCTCAGCCTGCCCTTGTAGGAGAGGTGCTCCAGCCCTCGGTTCCTTTTCTTGGATTTCCTGGATCAATTCCCTGGGTTGTCCTTTTGGAACTTTTTTTAGGATTTGATGCATCTTGTCTGGTCTATGGGCTTTTATGAGTTGAGTTCTCATAAGTAATCCCCGACTTGATCCTTATCCACTGTTGGTAGTTCCTCTGTTCTCTCTTACTAAGCACAGAGGCCTGAAAGACCTTGTTAGTGAAGACTGAAGTGAAGTTGGGATTGAGCACTTCAGCCTTATCAGTGTCCGGTGTTGATGAATCACCCTTTTCATTCAGCAGCCATTTCATGTTTTTCTTGTTCAGCCATTTATTAGTAATGTACAAGATCTTCTTGCTGCCTTGACATTCCTGGTAAGTCTCAACTTCAGCTGAGCTTTGGTTTCCCTAACATCATCACTACATGCTAATGCAATGACAGGCTCCTTTGAAGCCTGTCCTTGCTTCCATCTCCCTTATCCTGCCTTTTACAGTGCAGCTCTGTCATCAGCTGGTCTACTCGTAAGTGTACTCAGGGTGAACCATTCACATGTTTGAAGGATGGTGTCCTTACAGATCTGCTAGATTCCCTGAACCTGTTTTTTTGACAGAACTGACTCCTATGGAATCCCACCTACCACCTCCCAAGATAATCTAGTCTGCCCTCCTAAAGAGCAGGCTCTGCGCTATGCTACTTGCTTTCCCTTTCCTTGGGATCTTGAACTCCACTATACTGTGATCACTGCAGCCAAGATTTCCATTGATTATCACATTCCCAACCAGTTATTGCTAGCTAGTGAATGGCAGATGCACCTGCGTGTAACCCTGTTTGGCCCCTCCAGTATCTGTATCAAGAATTTTTTTCCACATAATATACAGAAGCCTCCAGAATAGGTAGCTTTTCACCACAATACCCTTCCAACAAATGTTAAAGTACCTGTAAGTTCCTATAAGAACCAGTATCATAGGATCCAAAGATTTCCTTGAGTGTTTTAAGAAGACTTTGTCCACTTCCTCACACTGATCAGGTGGTCAGTAACAGACATTCTCCATGATGTGACCCTTGTTGGCCTCCCTGAGACCCATGAGCTCTTATCCAACTCAATACATTTGAGTTTCTCCTTCACATAGTCAACAATACTCCTTGACTTCTCTGTCTGTCTTTCTTGAAGATCTTGTATCAATCTATCCTACTGCTCCCGTCACTTGAGCTGTCTCATCATGCCTCATTGCACTGATCACAGGTACTACCATGTTATGAAGAGTAAAGCTAAAGTTTCACTTTATAAATGACATATCATGAAGGAATCAGAATAAAACCACATGTACATGGGAGATGAAAGTGGCATGATTCCGTAAGTCAACATACTATTGCAGTTATTAATTAGACTGCAATTACTACAAACTAAATATTCCTACTAGTAAACAAGCAGTGGTATATTAAAAAAGTAAATCAGAATGGTAGCAATCAGCAGAGACTGATGCAAGACTTAATAAAAAAGTAAAACCTTTCCTCTGAATGGTTCATGAAAAATAAAATGTTTTGAAAAATTCTAAGCAATTTTTAAAAGTACATTTGCAAGTAAAAATCTGTTAAAATAATATCTATAGCCACAAAAGTATTAAACTTAAGGTAATATCCTACTACCATTGGATTGTTTGAAGTATTTGTATGACAGCTGGTGTGCTGTTTAAGTATTTTGTAATAAACTATTAGAGGCTAAAGGAAAAGGCTCTGCAGAAGGTGCCTAGACCACCAAATCCACTTGGTGTTATAAGACCAAGCAACAAGATCCTTTCAAGACTCTCCAAAGGTAGGTTAGTCAGTACTGTTACCACGGTGAAAAAAAAAAAGAAAAAGAAGTTGTAGAAAACTTTATATCAAATGGGAAAATAGTGTCCTAAATACTTTGCACACAGCAATTTTAACAGGCAGTAAAACACGCGATAAAGAAGGACAAAAACCCAAAAAACATTCTCTAAAATAAACCAAGTAGGTGCTATAATGATTTCATTGTAAAACACTTTTTAAAAAAAAGGCAGTTAGAAGCTCTTTCTACTTTATTATGAAAATGGATACATAAGAGATACTGAAATATGCCATCTTAGGATACTAGCTTGCAAGAAGGTCATACAGCCAGTAAGAAGGGGATTACAGGCCTAAACCTTAGACTAACTATCATAAGCTCCTGACTTAGCCAGAAGAGACTCAGATATTTAACAGATTTGCAGTAAAATTAATGGAGAAAATAGTGTAGAGACTATTGGTGTAAGGTAGCATGTAAAATGGGAAAATGAATGTGTACACTTGTTTCATTTAGGTTCTGTGAGTAGATTAGTGTAGCTTATGCACAACTATATATTTAGTTGTGGTGACAAATATTACCTAATTTCACAGTTAACACAGCCTCTTTCCCAAATGGTAGGAATTATAAATAGAGAAGCACTGGCTACAGAATTCAGATTCACTAATACTGCGGAAGGAAGGGAACTACAAAAAAGTGTTAATGATCCCATATCTGCCAAGGATAGACCAGCTATCAATGGAACAACTAATCAGTAAGGTTAACCACTTAATTGAGATTCTTGTTTTCTAGATCACACTTGCTCTGTTGTATAAATTCCTTGCCTTTACAGCTGGTCAGTTATGTTGTCTCTCTTGAAGCCAAAAGGTTCTCAATATATAATTAAAGGTGAGGTATGATAATAGACTTCAAACACATAAAAAGCTGACACAAAGAGGAAAGGAGCAACTTGTTCTCTGTATCATCAGTATATGAGGCTGAGAAGTAATGGACTTAAATTACAGCAAAGTTAGGCATTAGGAAACAAATTCCAGTGCTAAGAATAGAGACATCCTGGAAGATAATGGCATGGGAGGTTGTAAAGAGTTCCTCACTAGAGGTTTTTCAGAACAAACATCAGTCAGGAGTGATAAGCATAGTTGAGTTTGCATTAGAGCTGGGAGATGGAAGAAATGGCCTCTTGAGGTCCTTTCCAGGCCTGTGATTCTATTATTCAAAGTCTTATTCAAAGAGTAACAGACTTTAATGTGTTTCAAATGGAATTACATCTCATTCAGATGTTTGTGAAGTATTCAAATCAAACATGAGACTCATTAAAACCTAAAACCTGGAGTGACTGCACTACATTAATATCTCAGGCAATTCTTTGACCTCTTATATGTCTTTTTTTTGTTTGTTTATTGCTACCATCAGGCTCAAGAAAACTATAACTGGATAACAAATACATGGATAGCTGGCAGCAACTCAAACTCACCCAGCTGCGTTCATGCTTGACCGGCCTTTCTTAAGCAGTTTCATCTCATTTTTTAGCGGTTGTTAAGCTCATTGACTGATCTTTAGACATCAGTAAGTGACAATCTTAAAGTCAGTAAATCATACAGAAAGTCTGAGTACAACTGAATAGTGTTACTTATTTATGGTAGCACTGTTTTGTTGCACAACAGTTGAACCTATCTCTAAACACGGTGTGTACTGACACCCAGCATATTGCATCTGAAATCTGGAATTTGAATAGATTGTGCCAAGTAATTAAATATTAGGAAACTAGATATTTGCTAATTAAAGTTTTACTACTACTTTCTTCCTGGACCCGAGTAAGACATAATCCCGTTCCACCTGTTTCCATTTCTCAGTAAGATGCTTCATAGTTTTCTGCAAGATTCAGCTGTAGCAGTCATGATTGACTTCTCAGCTGAAGTCAGCAGCAGAGAGGCAAGCTTCTTCCTTCCCATTAGATAATACTGTAATCAATTGTAATAGTCTGCCCTCATAACTATAGGGAGACTTTTCTAAGGAAAAAAAAATTAACCATCCATATAAATTGAAAGGAAATGCTTAAGCTTTTTCCAGGTCAGTTAAGCACAGTGGGTTCTTCACCTTCTACCAGAACATAAAGAAGTCCCTCTCCATCTGTCCTTGCTATCCTGTAGATAACCTCCTGTTGTTCTAATGCAGATTTATTTAATTTTAAATTTTAATTCATTCCACTGAAACAGATTGCCACTAAAGGAAGAGTAATAAGACAACTTTTTAAAAAGTCTAAATAGAAAAGAATTTTCAACTTGTTAATCATGTAAATTCACCTAGATTTAAGGCATTATGAAATAATCCTGTCATATTGAAATCAGTTGTTTCGTATAATGCTTCATGCTATAGTCCAGAACTCACATATTATTGATCTTGTTTTTATGAACAGCAAAATATGTCAGAAGGACCTCCATTAACTGCAGTGAACTTGCATCTCTGTTATAGTCAGTGAATTTATACCAGAAGAAAATCAGAAAATTCACAATGGCCAACACTATTAGTTACACAACAAATGGTGATAAAGGTGCCAGTCTGTGAATGTCTAAGGATGAACTTAGCAGTAGAAATGTAAACACTCCAACTAACTTCAGTTAAACTATTCAAAGACATAAAGACTCAGAGTATTGTATTAACTCAAATCCAATTCAGAAAAATAGGTTAAGACAAAGTGAAATATCAGAATCAAAGAAAATATTTTAAAGGAACAGATTAGATGAGACCAGCTAGAAAATTCCATATTTTCCAATTCTACTATCTGCTATAGAAAAAATATATCACTGAAATACTGTGGAGAAAATAGCAATTTGGAGAATAAGAAAAAACAGGATCTCCCAAAAAGAGAGAGGAATGCATGTTAGAAGGGAGGAAAAATATTAAATAATTTATAATTGAAGAATCTTCACTGGAAAGTATAAAATGCATTTTTCCTGGAAGGTGTCCACCATTCAGTGCATAAGGACTTCTGTGTTCTGTTTAGCATTCTGCAAATAAAAATTTTCAGTTAACCAACTAGGGTTGGAGTCAGGCAAAAACCCTCTTTAAAATTATTTTTTAAAATGGCCAATAGTCTAGTCTAGATTAGATTAAAGTAGATATAAATCAACACTTCCAGAGGGTAGTACATCTCCCTTTTGTAGAATTACAGAACGGTTTGAGTTGGAAGGGACCTTAAAGATCATCCAGTCCAACTCCGCTGCCATGGGCAGGAACACCTGCCACTAGACCAAGCTGCTTAAGGCCTCCCTTTCTCAAACTCCTTTCTAGATGCCTCTAAAAATCAATTTGTCCCATCTTAGGTCTTTCCATCACCTGCTGAGGAAGTCTAGAAAATTAGTCTAACCAACATACCTATGCAGCTACTAAAGGACAGCTTTATCTAAAAGTCTTTCTATAGACACAGTCTAGTGAGGTTCCACATCATCACATGTAATTGATTTCCAGGTAATTAATAAATATGCTAAACCCCTAAGGTAAAAGAAAAGTTGGATTTTCATCAGTAACTACCCTGTGTACTCAAATTATGACTGTTTAATTGTAGTGAGGATTATTCAATGTGCTGGTAAACCTTTGCAAAGTCAATGTGCAAACTAATAGGCATGCTTCAGTAACTGAACATGAAGGAAATTATGAACTTAAATTAGTTCTACAGTATTTCAGTGGATTCAAGATATTAGAAAACAGGAAAATATCATCTCTTCCAAGTCAGACCATGGTAGTGATTTCTGTGGTATGAAGCCCTTCTTTGCCGAAGGACTTGCCACATCATGTGCACACCAATATTTTTATTTGCTTCTGGGAAAAACTGAAAAGACAAAACTGTATGATTTTAAGTTTCTCCACATTAAGAGTCTGTAAAAATCTGTTCTTTGCTTGAAGTCTGTAAGAAACCACAAACAACTCCATATGTTCCTTTCTTTCGTGGTGTTTCTGTGCTTTTTATTTTGCAGTGTACAAAGTCACCACTGGAATCCAGTGCCAGACCTTGATTAACTGTGCTTAATCTTTTTTCTACAGAAAAATTAAACTAAGAAAGTGTTCTAAAGCAAAATTATAAAATGTTATCATTCTATCACTCTCATTTTATTAAATATGCATATCTTATTTACAAAGTTAGTCTATCCAGTTTGGCATCTTTGTGATGAGACAGAATGCATAAGGAAAAAATTGGTTTTGAAACATATGTTTACATATTCTATCTGTAATTGTAATCTTACTGACAGACATTTGTCACTGATCATTCTGTTGTGGTACAGTATAATTTGTACTCTTTTTCTCTTTGTTACTGGAAGTTAAATGGGAAAATAGTAGAAAAGCCTGTAACTTATTTTTTACTGCCATTCACCTCCAAGTCAGCTCCAAATGCAGGAATTCTGCCCAATATCTGTGAAGCCCTTTGTGACTGTACTTTTTGTTTCCTAGCTCAAGAACAGAAATATACAATCAATTCAAAAGGTGGCAAATTCATATTGATAAAATGAAGTATTCTCTCATCTGTTTCTAACAGGGCTTTAAGTTTTATGCTGTTGAAGGTTATAGCTGAGCAAGTTTAAGAGGGTAGTTAGATGTTTATAAGCCTAGCGGAAAAAAAAAACCCATCTAATATCAGGATATTTACTAACAACAACAAGATTTTTGGAAGGGAGATCAAAATTCACATTTAAGGCCCAAGTTCATAAGCAAATCACAGACTTAAGGAATAGGGATGAACCATTTAATGAAGCATTTTTCCCCAAATCTTCCTGAATGGTGGACCTAGATAACCTAATCTAGCAAGATGATTCCTGTGGTGTTATTTAAAACTCAGAGAGGTCTTCGTCGTTATCTACCCTGTGAACAATACTTTTCTTCCCTACGAAGATGACAGATGTGCTGGAATGAAGGAAGAGCATTGAAAGACTGGAGCTGAAGTAGTCTTCTTTTATAGTCTATGGGATAGGATGCAAAGGAGAAAAACAGTAAAATAAATACTATAGTATCAATGGTAAGCCAGTCTCAATAGATAAGAAAACCCCTTAGTATCTGTGATGGGTTGACCTTGGCTAGCTGTCAGGTGCCCACTAAGTCACCCTATTAGTCCTTCTCCTCAACTGGACAGGGGAGAAGAAAATATGACAAAAAGTCTTGTGGGTCAAGATAAGACAGAACGATCACTCAGCAATTACAGTAATGGGCAAAACAGACACGACTTCAGGATATTAATTTAATTTATTGCAAATTAACAATGGAGTAGGATA
>NW_010206618.1:0-12421 GCF_000695765.1 Mesitornis unicolor
CCCTTTTTTCCCCCCTTTCCCCCTTTTTTCCTTTTTCTTTCAATTTTTTTTTCCTCCCCTGTTTAGTTGTTAACAATTTCCCCTAAGTAAACACATAGCAAACTTGCAGGAAGATACGTAGTTGCTTGTCTTAATTGCAAAGGTTCTCAGAAGTTCAACTGATAATAGCAATGCAAATTTAAATAAGTAATAAAAAAACAACCCAAACCTCCCCCTTGGGTAACAAAAGGAAAATACGCACCCTAGGTAATTCATCAGGCAATGCTCAGAAAACAGCAGGAGAAAAATAGTTGTTTCCTATTTCTCTCATGGTATGAGAAAAAAAACAAGCAGTTTTGCTCTTCCTCTACAAAATCTCAACAAAAAATGAGCAGTAATGCAGCTGTGAGAAATACCAACTGCTTTTGCTAACTAGTTTTAGAAAACCCCTAACTTACAGCAGCAGCCAGTGGCAAGATAGCAATCTGGATTTTGCAAATCAATCCTCGGATTGGTAGTTGCTGAGATCTGTAATCTCAGATCTACCGAGTTCACATTTTCTGCAGTTTATCAGATTCCAACTTAACTGTATCTATAAAAGCAAATAGCTTTCTAACACTGGGGCTTTGGATGACATACTGAACAATATAATTCAGTATGCTATCAAATCTGAAATAGTTCACCTTTTCAGTGAAACCTCAAGATTTTAAGAAGTTAGGAGCAAAATTTTCTTATTCTGTGGTCTTTCTCTCCCTTCCTCAAAGATGTGCACACTGTAAGAAAGTTTATATAAATAATACCTATATCTATAAACATTATATACAAATGTGCATATTTATATTTATTATTACTTGAATGTACTCATTTGTGCTTCTAAATGGCTAATTAATTTGGCAAAAACTCACAAATCTAGCAATGTACATTGTTTAAATTGCATGCTAATCCAAAGATATTACCCTAGAATTTACTGTGAGATGTTAATTGCTGAGGTTATTGACAAGTAGAAGGTATACGCAGCTTGGCATAATTAGTCATTGATAACAACTCTTCTTACTAAAAGTTACAGGATTTACAGATGAGTTGATCTGGATCACCTTTGTACAGCAGTTAATAATTAGCTCTTGGGCTACCAGCTTTCATTTCAAAATTACCTTCTTGCTCACTCAGCCTTGCTTTTAAAAACAGATTTTGGAGTATCTTTGCCACTGAGGCTGCTGCATTTCTCTCTCGCGTTGGCAGGTTCCTTGTACTCTATGTTAAACACTTCCAATGTACCTCAAAGTGAAGCTGTCGCTCTGAATTTGTCTTGTGCAAGATTTGATTAAAGTGATAATTCTTTAGCAATTGTGGCATAAATACTGCTGGTAATCACCCTAATGGACAAAAGGCGCACATAACCACTGATTTCCAATAAATTTGCAGAGTTTCCCTGTTGGTTTTTTTTTCATTAGGTGGCTATTCTGAAATAAAAAATCTTGTCTGAAATAATTAACTGTCGGGAAGATTTCCTGTGTCTCTAAGAACACGGCAGAATTCAAACAGCAAATCAAAATATTTCTGTGACTCTTCAAACACTTCTGGCTTCATACAGCCGTCTGCATAAACACCAGTACAGTGGGGTGGAATTTGAGATTATTCACCAAAAAAATATATTTCAGCTCATGTTCAATGGGACAAGGGTATAATTTTCCTGCAAGGGGAGGGAGAACAGGCACATCCAAAGGTTTTTCTGTTTAGCACTGGAACTGTATTTCTAAATTGAACATATATCTGGTATCTGACAAAGAAAATGTATTTTGCAATACCTTATCTCTCAGTCGCTTTTTGCTATTTTTCCCAGATTATAGTAACTTTTTGTTTGCTGGTAGTTAGTTACTTTAACAAGTAAGATATATTGAGACATAATTCAAAATGACAGGAAAGAAGTAACCAATATATGGAGCACAAATAACTCCCTGTTAACATGTCACATATTACATCCTTTATTAAAACCAGCCCCTGCTCCGTGTTGGCAAACAGCGCTTACAACCATCACCCCAGCTCGGCTCTATGATGGATTCTTTTAAAGCTTACTATGATGTGGAGTAAAGTATTAGCATCAACATAAACATACAATATTATTTTTTCTTTATATTGTCTTCATAGGGATTTACATTCAAACAGTGCTTTTAATCACAGCTTGTAGTTTTAAATAGGCTTCCCAAGGCAGCCTGGATCCCAAACCTTGGAGGTATTTCAGCATCCATCTTCTGTGCAATTGATTAATTTGAGAGTTCGGGTATCCTTGACTAAGTAGTGTCTGCCTGCCTGCCTTGGCTCTTGCATTTCTCTGACTACCCTGAGTTTTCATACAGCCTCCCTTGTACCTGGGATAGTAACTTTTCAAATAACTTCTTTTTTTTTATTATGATGTTTGTCACCCAACTTTTTATTCTTAGAAAAAAAAATAACTGAAGCTGTGTATAAATAATGAATTCATATACAGAAGATTCAAAATGTCCACATATTCTGCTTGGTTTTACATTCTGTACCGGACTCTGTTTTTCTTTATGCTGAACCTGGAAAATCCTGACTTTATTCCAGTGTTTGTGCAACAGATGTATCTGATTCCTGTCCTAGGCAAAAGTTTTGGGAGCAGACACTGTTACTGCTGGATATGGGAGGACTAAGAAATATGTGGCTTTTTGAACCCCCTGTATGGGTTTCTGCTGCCTGCACATTTACACATGAATGCCAGGCATTGTTTTAAAACTGTCTGCTGGTATAAACAAGGGGATGTGCTATTATTTATTGATTATGATCATGCCCCTTATGCATCGTGGAAGCTTTCATTGCAGATTTTGTAGGGCGTAATCTTTACAAACATCTGATGCTCAAAAAAGCCCAAACCCCCCAAGCGGTCTGTAAGTGGGGAATGAGGATGGGAGGGCAGACCCAGCACTGCAGTGGGGATGCTGGCAGCACTCGCAAAGGGAGCCCACCCTGGGGTCTATCCCTGGCAGTTTTCCATTGCACAGCAATACAGCACATTGGAAAAAAATAAATGCCACGTTCCCTTAGTGAGAAAGGTGATGGTATGTTTGTCACGCAGTGAAGAAATAAATGGTAGCCATTACAAAGGTGTATAATTCAGCAATTACAGTTATTTGTTTTTTCTGACACCCCCTGCAAACAGTTATCGCTTCAGTCAAACGTAATTTGATTATCCTTTTTTTTCTTTCTTTTTCCTTGTATCATATATTAACAGGGCAAATAAAAGGGAAAATAGTGCAGTCCATTGTAATAAAGAAAACAGCAGCAAACTATTAATGCTCTTTGAAAAGAGTAGTTTTAACAAAGTAAGCAAGAATCATTTTCTTTGGTTGAGTGTTGATTCCCTAGTGTGCTCTCAGTAAGTAATTAGAATGGCCCAGTGAATGTCAGCATCAGCTTGTTTATTCTCATTATTTTATCATTTTAAAAACCCTCTAGGTGATGAGACATGCAGTATAGAACATAATTACCATTATTAGCATACTAATTGGACACAAAAATAGGCCAACTACAAGGTAGCCAACTGAATAATTTCACATTAATCAAACACCATAGTGAATAAGCCTATTGTTAAATTGACAGCTACAATAATTGGCAATATTTCGCTGCGAAATATAGAGAAATTCCTTGTGATATCTATGCAATGTTATATAATTTAGTAATTTCCCATATTTCCAGCCTTAACTTCGTACACCTAGTTCAAGTTCAAAAAAACATCATGATAAGATTATTAGCCTATTATCAAGTGGATGAAGTATATAAAGACCTGCTTGTTAGCATTCAGGAATAGATTCGCACGATAAGAAAAGAAAAAGGCTACCAATTTAGTTACTTGTTGCTTCAACATTGAATATGTATAAAGGTTCACGATAAGATTTTTTTTTAGCTGTATATTAAAGTCTAGCTTGCATCTTCAAGAAGCACAGAAAATGGTAAAGAAATTTTAAAGAGCAAAGGCTAGAATAATTTAAAAAATAAATGATGAGAACTGTGGCTTTCATCCTCTAGGATAATGTTCTGGCTGAGGCTGGTGGGCTTTTAGTTGTGTATTTTTCTGGTGCCATCCTCATGTTGTTTAACAGTGAGCTGGAAAGTCACAAAGGCACCACCAGAAGTGAGAATTCATGAAATGCTCAATTAATAGCAGGCAGGAAGGGAAAACTGGCCCTCGCTGTGTTTCACTTTGAAAACCTTGGGGGAAATAGGACAGGAAAAGAGTGAGTGGAAAGGCGAGGAGAAACAAAGACGGGGAAGGTGTAAGCCGGGGGAAAAAGAGGATTTGTGGCAAAGGGAAGGAGACCGATAAGAAGAACAGAACCAGATGGTGAAACAAGAGGAGCAGAGCTAGGAGAAGACGAGAAGAAAGAAAAACAGTGAGGAAGAAAGAAAATAGTAATCAAGAAAAGGGAGGAAGAGAAGGTAAGGTGAGAGTCGGGGAAAGGAGTGCAGATTTGGAAGAGTATGAAACAATATTCTTTTAAGAATTCAAAGGCGAGGGGAAACACAAGTATCTCACTGAAAGAAATGTTTCCTTCCCGCTCCCCAGGCTTTCAGGGATGTGGAGACTGGGAAGAAAGGCAGAAAGGTTTCACTTTTAAGTTTCTGTTTATTTCGATAAGGAAAATGGTTTTGAAAATTTCATGTAAAAGCTGTACTTCATAAGGTTGCTCATGTGGCTGTTGGGCGCTCATTAAGGACGGGGCACACAGCAGCAGTACCAGTTTCCACCTCCGTAAATATTTCTGGGTGGCTTCTTTGCTATGAGTGTGCTGATGAATGCCAAAACCATGTGGATAAACTTTACTGATGGCATATAACTTTAAAGAAATGAAAGGAAAAGAAGGTTAGAATGAGAAATACAATGTTGGCGTAGCTTTTATGAAGTGCCCGTTTTTGCAGAACCAGACCTGGTACCTACCATGGTCGCTGCAAGCCTTTGTATTGGCACCAGGTCTGGCTTATTTTGCATTTGGAAAAGAGAGGCTGCATTGAGAATGGGCCAACAACTACCTGAAATATTGTTACTTCAGCTAAATAATGGAATAATTTCAATTTCAGTTGCTGAAGTGGCAATTTTGGCGATAGGGCTGCAAAGCCCCCTTTGCTGGGAAGGACCAGTTGGGTGATTGTAGCACTTGCCCAAACGAGCGCTTCTTGTAGGGGCGGCTCTTGAGACTCTGCTGATTTAATTAAAAGCAGAAGAAGCTTTCTATAAGAAGTGACCTCTAAGTTCATGTTGAAATTCGTCTGCTTTATTTTGAATGAAGCTGTAGGAAAAAACCCACAGCCTTACAAGTAATAGCAACATATTTTTTTTCCAATTGTTCTTTACTTATTATTCTGATAATGCGTAATTCTTTGCTAATGATTTGAAATGCCTGATAACATATCAAAGGTTGTCTACGATCCCACTTTATTGATTATCTCTTTGGTATTTGCAGTAGCAAAAAATAGTTGAAACTCTACTTCTGATATCTCTTGGTATAGAGAGCGACCACCATGGGAAATGTCAGAGAGTACTAAAGTTAGCTAATACATGCAAAATATGCCCAGACTTTGTCTTAAGCATCAGTGTACAAGATACAGCCTTGATTTACTCACTGAACTTGAGAAATACATCTCTGGGCACTCAACTAGAGGAAAGACACTTCCCAGCAATAACTCCGTATCTATAAATTATCATAATACCTGGGTCGGGGAGTCTTGAAAGATCTCTCCAAAAGATTATCCCAAAAGGGATAGAATCCACCTCTTATAGAAGAAAACTATAGTGGGGAAAAATGGAAGTCCTCCTAGCCAGGTTTACAGCAAAGTTAAGGATAACAGCCAAGGCCGTATTTTCGCTAATACATTAGGATGATTCCAAAATGTGCCAACCCCATAGCTTGGAATAAAGAAAATGACAAATCTGAAAATATCCTTGACAAGACGTCTTTCTTAACACATTAAGAGGCTGTCCAAACTGCGAAAAAAATCCTCAGCAGTTCCTCTCCTTCTGTCACAGAGTCTGTGCTTTGGTAGTCGAAGTTGCAGGGCTCTGCTGAAGTGCTGTGTGTTAGATTATATGTGAGAAGCAGCTCGTGGACAGCATGTTTAACATACCTTGGGTCTCACCTGCTCCTTTCTATGCCAGCCACTGAGGGCACTGCAAAATTTCAGAAACCTCTGGCTACCACACCAGCTGGGTCTGGGAAAGGTGTTTGTCATAGGCACACACATCTATCCTAATCACTATCTTTTATAAAGACTTTGCAAATCGGATGTTTTCTCATCCATAACATACACCTGGATGACTAATGAAAGCAATTCCCCACCACCTACTCCCCAAAACCCCAAAACCAAACCCCACAGCTGAAAGCAAAAGGAAAGAAGGATATTATGCACATTCAGGTGCAATAAACAGAGAAGAAAAACACTGCGAAGGGATAGTTGTTGAATACATTTGAATAACAAATACATTTAAGGAAATCCCAGTCTGCTTGGGGACAGAGGAAAGGAAAATAAGTTCATCACATTATTCATTGGAAATTATTTGTTCAGCTCTGCTCCTTAATGTGTCAGCTAAAGATGATTTCTAAGAGTGAAGATTTTCTTTTCTTTTCTTGCTCAAAATGACTCATAAAGAAATGAATATTCCAGCCACCAAGTGAGGTTAATATATGAGTTTCATAGCCATTTACTCAATGCTGCTGTTCCCTGCAGAGTAATGGCACTGAGATGCATTCTGGGATTGCCAGGGGTGAAACTGTAGTAGATGTTCTTGAATAATTTAGCAATATATGAAAGCTTATTTCATCATCATCAACACAGTAATACCTTGCACCAATGGAGGGCTTTACATTTCAGGTCTCCAAAGCTGTGCAAGTATTCTCATTCCCATTTTTCAGCCATGGAAACTTGAGAATAGAGAGGCAAAAATCATTTTCCAAAGGGGGTGAAGGCTGTGGCAGGCTCGGGATAAAGATTCAGGTCCCCAGGAAGAGGAATCTGTAACATTTCAGTTGAAATCTGTGTGAGTGAAGATGCTGCAGTTTAGACCTGTTTGTGCTTAGTGAAAGGGAGAGAGATCTGAACAAAAATAAGAATTAAATGAACGATTAAATTTCCAGAGTGAATTAAATTTAGATGTACTGCTAATATCTGTGCACTGGTTGTTCTAAGGTGGCAGAGCAGATTCATATCCAATTCTTGCGATGACAGGAGGCCACACTTGCATTATAAAGTGATTATTGCCATTAGGCTAAAGGAGCTGGGAAACTCTCGTGCCTCTCTTTGGGCTGTTTGCACATGCATGTAGCTGGTAACTTCTTTTTTGTGTGTTTAAAGAGTCTAACAGCTCATCAATCTTATTTTTCCCTGAATGTAGATTGGTCTTTAATGAGATCAATGAATACCGCTGGTACTTCGCTGGCCAAAATTGTAAATGCGCTGTTGCATTTCCTATTTACCCTGTAGCGCAGGGATTTCAGCACGTTACCACTAATGTGTCTTGCATTCTATTGCTCTCCTACAAAATTTATGGCCTGAGAGAGACTGCAGAAACGGTATGGGCAGTCAGAGCTGGATTATATTCTTTGTGCTGCACTCAAATTTTTTAAAAAATATATGGTTTCGAAATAGTTGAAGGAAGTGAAAGGGAAATGCTGAGCGAAGAGGGAGCTGGGAATGGGGAAGAATTTTAGATTAGTTTCATAAAAAACAAACCTTGGTTTTCTGATCTGTATCAGAGATGGAAAAAATAAATATGGGTTAAAGCAGCTTAAGAAAAGTGATCTTAACTGTGAGATGCAATGGGAATGCCTTTGGTTAGCTCAGACCAAAGGCAGGAGGAGAGAGGAGGCTGTGTGACAGGGAAATTAGCTGTGGAACACTGTATGTTAATTATTGCTCTGGGGTAGCCTGAAACGACTGGTGCTCTTCCAGCCCAGTCCCTTTCTTTTGCTGTTCTTGTTAGCACCACATTTGGTCCTGTTTCAGCTATGTATTAACCTCTGTATGTAACACCCTACAAACCATAAGTTTTGTTTCTCTAATGTGGCTCCTATGGCAAGAGCCATACCTGCACCCCGAGACGTCTGACCTGGTGGGTTTTTCTCTTTGTGCATGGTGATGGTGATACAGGTTGGTGTTGAAGATGATGATATGTATCTGGTACCTTGACTGTAAAGTGGTGAGTTCTGTATTTTATTTTCTTTTTTGGAGCTTTCATCCATTACCTACCATCCTGAAGCAGCTCCCAAGGAGCTGTATGTCCCAAAGTGACAGACCTAGAAAGTTTCACCATGCCAGGGAAAGGAGTCATTATTGGGGGCATGATGGTCCCAAAGCCAGATAAAAGCTGTAGTCAAGGCCCTGAGCTGATGCTGTATTATATGGGAAATCAGTGCAGAGAGTTGAGGCAAGCTTAATAGACTTCTCTCAGCATATTCTGGCCAAGTTGCATACTGAATCAAATTTCCTACTGACCAACAGTTTCACCCTGAGTCTGTTCAGGGTTAATGATCAGGAAGGGTAGAATATGCAGAGGTTTTAATTTAGACAGATAAGTTGGACACTTCAGAAGGAATCTAAAAGGTCTGAAGCAAGTTGTGGATGAGAAGTCCAAATGCCCTGAAGGAAGCAGAAGCTGAATATGTGGGAAAAACCTTAGAAAGATGAGAGATGTCCAACAGATGAGCAACAAGAACTGCACGTGTCAAAGATCAGATGGAGAACTCGTGTGTTGATGTGCAGGTCATCACTGCCTGTGCCACCATGGGATGTCCTCCTGAGCTCGCCCGTGAGGTGAGTGGTTCATCACCCTGTAGCTCTGCTATTTTCCAGTGCTGTGCCATTTCTAAACATCATTAGCCTTGCTGTTCTTGTACTATTGTCAGTGACTCTGCCTGTGAAATTGTAACCTACAGGTGATAGTAAGGCTACACAGGCTGTTTGCTTAACTCAGTGAGATGATTGCTGGATCTCCTGCCTCCCAGATGAACCATGGGACCTGCAAGTATACAAGGTGGCAAGCCTGGTATTGCTAACCTTGAACAAACATTGCAGTCCATAGCACATTGTGTTTATTAAATCTGAAAGATGGGGAGCACCATCTCTCTTTGGAAGGCAGGCAAATATTTATAGGGTGTTGAACAATCAGTCAAATCAACCACATAAAAATTTTCTGGGGAAAATTGAGAGAATGTTATTGTATGCGTTATTTGTCAGAAAAAAAACAACAGTATTGTTCTGCAAAGTACAAAACTGTGGAGGAAAAATGACTCTGCCTATCCCAAAGCCTGGACTGATTACAGTTAAATGCAGCCACAAAAACCAAAGGGTCTGTTGAAATCCTTTGGCAGTGCTCAGCGGTGCCAAATCAGTAGAGCTGACTTTGTGTGAACAGCTTTTTTTGGGGATGCGGCACAAATTCTGTTCTTTTTTTATTGTGGCATAAATATGGAATAACTCCCTTTAGATCAATGGTTTCCTCAGAGTTCGTATTAACCTAAACTGATCGTAGTATTTAGCCTTTACACTCTTCATAACATGGCTTTCCATGCACCACTTCTATGTTAGACATCTATGTTATATTTTAAGTTCTTACCCAAGTTTACTCTGCAAAAAGCAAATTTTCTCTCTGCTGCTTTATTCAGGATTTAAATGCACATCCTCCTTTTAGTTCTGCTCACTTCTTTCTTTTTAACAGTCTGTCTTTCCATCCTGAAGTATCACTGAGTCGCCAGATAAAACAGTTATTGTTCATATTACAAGAAGATTGTAATGGATTTATATAAAACTCAGGCAATGCCATTGTTCTTGAAGTCCATTTTATTGTAATGAAGTTCCACTCTTAATATTCCATGATCTTCAATGTCCTTTACAAGTAACTTTTTATAAATTAATCTATAATAATCTAATTCAAGTCAGTTAAAGTGGATAACTATACTCCAATTACGATATTGGGAAGAGTTTTTACATAATGGGAGCTTTTATATAGATGGTTAACGCTAATACTGTAGTTTACAACATACTGTATGAATCACTAATTAAATGCCTAAGTAGCAATAATGGAAGTGGAACTATCAATACAGAGAAGATATCAATGATGTAAGGCATTAATAAAACTTTATGGTACCATTTAATCTTTTTTTATAGGTACTCCATTATGTCAGTGAAAAGAAAGGCAAAAAAAATCAAGAAAGTGTGAAAGAGTGGAACTTAAAGGGACCAGGAAATGGAAACTAAAATGTACTTTCCCTTGTATCTTGCCCACAAAATGGGCCAGATACAAAAGTAGTGATAAAAAAACAAGCAGTAAAGACAAATCTATCATATTTCTTAAAATATTGCTGTTCATTGCAGCTGAATGGTTTAAACACTTCTTAAACAACCTATATTCCATGACATAAATGAAGGGCAGCATAAACAGTATCTTCAAAAGAGGAATACAAGTTTAGTAACGCACTGACTGAAAAGTAACAGCTAAACTGTTGCTTTCTTGCTGTTGGCCAGCAGAGATGACTAGCAGGGTAAATATATAAACATTTATATTGGAAGGAAAACCTATTAACAAAGGTATTTTATTTTTAAGCCAAAACACAAGCTTGGCTCTCGGTGCTACCCAAGGACCGCTTGAGGCAGCCAGGCTGCTCTCCTGACAGGACATCTCCTCTGTGTTCCTTGGATGCCGTCCAGTGTCCCCTGCAGGAAAGCAAGCCATTCATTTGCATATCAAAGTAGAGGAATAAGCCAACCCCAGTAGACTTCTAAAGGGAAGTGAGAGTATATGGGAATTTTTAGTTTTGACAACTCTCGATAATAAAACAAAAAAGAAGAAATCACCTCCATTCCTTTCATGCAACAGTCACTTCAAATGCATTTGAGCAGAAACCAGTGTTTAACCCTTAAAATCCCCTTGCAGAGTGTTTCAGTTCTGGCTGTGTTTTGACAAATAAAGGAGAGAGATTTCTTTTCCTGAAAAAACACACTTGATATCAGCTCTACACGGCACTTTGAAAATGGTTGTGCTGAGACCTCCTACACACCTTGACATGTATTAGAAGTGCATGGTAGTCAGGCTAGTGTTTCATGCTCGCTGTTGTTGAGTTGACATGTTTATTTAGTGCAGGATTTCTACCCTCGCTTATTTCTTTGCCTCGTAGGAGGTATTTGACATCATCTGCATGGAGTATTGGTGCTGAAGTTTGGCTCTGGACTCTACCTTGCCTGGGTGCCCATCACTGGGCAAACTGGAGCCGATAACCTGCCTCACAGCTTCTAATAAAAATAAATCTTTCTGTATTATTTAAAAACTATGACTTCAATATGAGCCGATGAAGAGGCTGTGAAAATACTTTGCCAATATCAGTGAAGATTAGATCAGAGAAATAACATCTCCCTTCGATAAGAAATTCATTACTCCCCTTGCCCATCAAATGCCGCTGTTGGCAGCCCTCTGCCTTGAGTATACAGAAGCTGGGAACATCCATAATCCTGCAAATTCGCAAGTGAAACCAAACCTTTGCGCAGACTCCCGCTTCACCCTGAGTATTGCTTCATTTCACAGCCACCATGTCTGCTCTCTTTGAATACCTTTGAAGAACTGCCGCAGTTTGACTTAACTATTACATTTCTGGTGTTTGAAGGTAACCTTACTTCCATTGAATGGAGTTTGATAAATTCATTGTTCAGTAAAATACAGCTGAAATGCCTGAGCAAATACAGCTCTGTCTCTTTGTACCACCAAACAAATCCTAGGCATGTCATTAGTAATGTGATCAAACCTAAACACTAATTAAAAGGTACCTTCACAGGGATGTGAGTTTTCCCTTAACAGAGACTCCTGTAAGTACAAACCTTGCCCTGCATAGTGGTTATCACATGAGCAAAGCTCATCCATGGTCACTTGCTTTTCTTCTAATGTTATTCTGATTTACCAGCAGTTACTCTAAAGCAACCATTATTTACTGGCTGCTACTAACAATCAACCATGGAATAAACTTCTTATTAGAGATAGAAATAGTCTCAAATGCTTTGGAATGACTATAGGTTTTTCTAGACTTACCCAAGAGGCTGTGATTTTCCTTCTTGTTCTGGAGCTCAATGAAAGCAGTTCTGCCATGAAGCTTTAAGTCCTTCAAACTTTTCCAGTCTTTCAAGAGCTCTTATTTTTTTCACAGTTCTCTTGGTAGAATGTAAAGAAAAAAGGATAGAAATCAATGAAAGTTTGCTGCAGTTTAATAGTTTCAGCCATATAGTCGTCCTTCCGATGTTCTTGTCCCTTGTGACAGCTGAGCACTGCATTGTGTAACATGCCATAAACCTGGGACCCCATTGTAGCTTGTTTCAGAAATTTAAAAGTCTCACTAATGGACAATTAAAAAAAATTAAAAATCATTGAGAAGTGTGGAGGCTCAGCTGTGTCAGC
>NW_010206618.1:12452-49111 GCF_000695765.1 Mesitornis unicolor
AGGAATGGCTGGAGACACTGCGCTGAGTTTAGGAACTGCATCAGGACCTGGCCCTGCTTTCCTCTGCACAAATCTGAGTAAATAAAATCATGGCGTGCAGCTACACGGAGGTAAGACAACAGGCTTACACTTTAGCAAACTGAGGCTATGACCTCACTTTGGTCTACAATTAATGTAAAAATTTATGGTTTTGGTATCGTGTGAGGACTATCCTTTCTGTCTGTGAAGGTCTGCAAGATTTATAAAGGGTGAAAGTTTCTGTAGGAACTGGGTTCAAAAAAAAAACTTCTTTGCTTTTTTTAAAATTTATTTTAAAGGATATTTAGATATACATTGAAACTTTCAATGCTGCTTGTTCTGCAGCCTCCCTGTTTTCTTTGAACACACCTACACATTCAGCGTCACCACCATTTGGTTTTCTGTGCAAAAAGATGTCATGTTTAATTTTATTTATGGCCTTAACATTCAAGTTTTCCACAAGTAATTTTTCCCATATGGACTTTTAGAAACATATTAGGAAAATCATTATGTAATGCTGTTAGGAATAATGCATTAATAAGCAAATTAGCCTCCCATTAATGGGCAAAAATCTGTTTTCATGTGAAGGAAGTTGGTCCAAAATGAGCCATGAACGAAAGCGTTTATAGGTTATGGATGACTGGAGCATTATAATACTCTATGCACTATCAAGTGCAGTGGTCCCTCTTGCTTTAAAATTAAAATTAAAATATCCTCTTAAATGTGCATCACCGAATCTCCCTGCCTCCGTTAATGCACTTTTCAGCCTGGTTTCTCTCCCCAGAGAGGTCCTGTGCTCTGTACTCAAAGGACTCCTTGACTTCAGCCTCAGGGTCAAAGCAGGAGCCTTCTGGGTTTTGAGAAATGACTTTGTACCAATGTGGATGAATGAATGAAGCTTGCCTGGTACTGTATTTTTCATATGATTCATCAAGAAGCAAATCCAACATGACGACAAAAGCCAGTGTTTGGTGCTGGTTCCTTCACTGGCAGCCTGTGCTGTTTCTGTTGGCTGGTAGAGTTGGTGCTGTCCTTGAAGGGCTCTTGTATGTGACTGTGTGTGTAGAAAGCACCACTTTTTGGAGCAGTTTAGACCCTTCCTTAATGAAACCTGTTGCAAGTTGAAGACTGGGATTGACAGGGTAAAGGGAACAGCTGTGATGTTCCTCTAAAGCTAAATGTTGCTGGTTTTGCATAATCTGCGAAAATATGTTGTCAGGATGAGAGATCCAGCTGGCTCCCTGCCACTTTCCCCCCCCTGCAGTGTGTGCTTTGGGAGCGGGTGGAGCATCTGGGGAGCGGGAGGTTTAGCTCTGACAGTGATATGTCAACCTAATACAGGAAAAAAAAGCTGTATACGCCTGCATATTTTAGTAATCTGCAATTCTTCTTGCTTGATGGTCACTAAAAGAGAAACAAAGGGAGATGCAGGTTGCAGCTCTCTGATGCTGCAGGGTTGGATGCTGCTGCAACAGGAGCAGACAGGCTGCACACTCACCTCGTGCCGTGGAGTTAGCATATGCACACCACATTCTTCTTAATACCCATGGTAAATCCTGCTGTCTGCAACAAGCTCTGTTTTGAATGTTAGGCTTGTTTGTCTTCTGCTTTTTAAGCTTATAAATACTTTTGAGCTGAAAATCCCACAGAAGGTAACAGGAGCAATGTTAACCCTCTGCAATGGCCTATTTCAATGTGATAAAGTTGGGCAAGTGGGGCAGGAGGATGGGGGGAGCAGGCTGGCAGCTGAGGAGCCGGTCACGTTTGGGACTGCATTGCTCCAGATTTGCATTTCCAGCAGCACAGCTGCGTTGACTTCGGTGGGGATTTACTGCAAGTGTATGAGTAGAAGATGACAACAATTTGGGTGATTGATAGGTTGATGTTGCTCATCTGCTTAGACCCAAAGGTCTTGAACTGTTGTTTACAACTGAGCTCCTATTTTAAGCATCATGCTGCTGCTTCTTGTGGAGGCTGACAGAAGGTTCAATGTGATTTTTCCAGGACTGTGTTCACTAGTGTCCATATATAAGGTTTTGTGATGTTACAAATTTCTCGTATGCTCAGAGAAAATGAAGTTCTGATGGAGGCTGCAACCAAACAGGTGATCTGGTGTGGCTCTTTGCTCCTGGTATTGTACCAGAAATCTTGTGGCTTTGGCGGAATGAATAAGGAATAAAAAAATTCCCATTGAAACCCTCGCTGTGTTTTTTTAAACAGTCCATGTGAAGGTAGTGCTTGGTTATTATTTTTAATTAGCATGAAAAGAAAGATGATGCCAATATCTGCATCTCATTTACATCTTGGGCTAAAATGCTATTGGCTTCAAATGGCGCTTCACTTCCCCACTCCTGCAAGGGCAGCACTCCCAAGTCTCACAGTGGTGCTCTGAGAGAAGATGTTAAATGCTGAAATACTAGCATAAATTAAATAAGTACTTTATCTTGTAAAAAATAATAGCAAAGCCCTTCTTTTATTTATAACCTTTTATGTATAGCATGTGGACATCTATATCCTGGAGGCTAGTGAAGTGGCGGCCTAGACATTGCTCGCCCTGTGTTGTGAGCAGACTGATAGCCAAATTTCCTCTAAATTCGTGCGTTCTTCTTTTGGTGATCATTGCAGTCTGTTCTGTTTGCTACCAAAATATATATTTAATCTGATGGAAACCTGCATGGCCTTTTTTCTTTTTTTTCACCTGACTGATTTCCCTTCTTTAGGTTGTTTATCCTTCAAATGTGTATTAAAGGGATGAGGAAAATATTTACTGAGCTGTTAAAGAATGGGCCATAATCAGGAAAAAGGAAATTTACTATCCTCCCTTGGCAAGTACATTTCAGTAGATCTCCAAGTAGATCACCTATATGAATTGAAGGTGTGAATAGTGCCTGCTTGTGTACTACGGAATGATAAGAAAGTATTACTGCCAGACGTGGGGTTTGAAAGTACGAGGCTTTTAGTGGTGCAGGGTGATGCTTTCACAAGTTTTTCTTTATCCTGGCACTTTAACTTGAAGTTATTATATTATTACATGATTATTATATTATTAATACATTATAATGATATCACATATTATTATAATAATAAGACATTATTACATTATCATTAACTTGCAATTCTTATATTATTACACCTAGCGTAATAACACACCAATGATTATTTATAGACTGTTTTTCAATCCAGGAACAAATGAATTTACCAGAGTTTGAGGGAGATGCAGGTACCTGAGTTATGTTGGAAGGGCAGTCAGCAACCTTATAGAAGAAAGAGAAATAAGTAAAAGAAATAAAGGAAGGTCTTTAGAAACACCGCGGCTCTAAATCCATGCCAATGCCATGATACAGAAAATAATGTAGAGGTCTGATTTTATGTAGTATTTGGCCAAAATTTTAAGCTCAGGTATCTCATGTTTCAAATAGTGAGAATTTTTTTTTCCTTTCAGTGAGAAATTTAATTACATGGCTGTGCTGTGCAATTTCTGTTAGGATTAGCAATTTCTATTCTGCCTGCTCCACAGTCTCTGAATACGAAGATGATGATTCTCATTTGCAAATAATTTCAGCACTTCTTCCTGTTTGCAAGGCTGAGAAGGATGGATCAAAACAAAATGTGCTTTCAAACAGATGCATGCAAAACAATCAGCTTGTAAACAAAATGACTCAGAAAATACAGTTCTTTAAAAAATTCCTCTTATCTATACTCCTTTTAAAATGTTTATTAGAAACTGATAATGTAACATTTTAAACGTGAAATCCAACAGTATCTCAAAACACTTGTAGAATACCCCCCAATGCTTTAGTATAATGATCTGTAACAATAGATTTTGAAAACATCCTTCATTGTCTCCAAGTTAAATAGTACTTTTTTTTATCGATTCTTCTGTCTGCTAACTACATTTTCCACAAAGTTGTTATTAAATTAAATAATGTTCAATTGAAACATGAGAGGAAGAAAAGGCTACATCCGCTATTGTTCCTTCCACTGTCGCAAGCTTGGTTAAGTAACTTCAGCCTTTTCATTGATTTAATATATCTCAGATTGGTATCTGTTTAAGTCATAACAGCTTACCCCTGCCAACAGGCAAGCTCTGTGGAATTTACTCCAGTAAAATGTAGGCATGCTTCACATAGCCTTAATTTGTTTTGAGATCCCATCTTTTATCTATGGAAACCTGCTCTCTCAGCAGGATGAACTTCTCTGCGAGAAAGTAAATTGGTTGTAACGTGGCGTGGGTCCCAGTGTGCAATGCTTATTACAGCTCTCCCTTCTGATGCCTCACAGGAACAGGTGAGAGAAAGAGTTAAATCAGCCTTTAGCATCTCGCATAATTATTCCTGGCCAATTGTCTCCAACTGGAAACTCACAATTTGTTACCACTTAGCTGGTTTCGGTGAATGAAGAGGATTCATTGCTTTTTTGCCTGCATTCAGATCTTTTGTTCGCAGTTTCGAGAAGATTGCAATCTCTTTTCTTGCTACTGTTCCAGCTTTAGCCATGCTTGGTTAAGTCAATGCTCAGGTTTCTCTGGATTCCCATACGCTAATCTGGTGGCATGTAGGGATTTTTTTTCTTTTTAATGCTTTTTCTCAAGTGTTTTGTTTCCCAAACTGGCACCAGCAGAGCATTTACTTTTACAGTCTTAATATTGTTATGGTGATGCCACTTTCTGAAAGTTCCCTGTCTTTATGGGGTGGCCATTTATCTGAATCATATGTTAATATCTTCTGAATTTCACAAGAGGCTAAATAAAAAACAAACCACTGATATAGGCATGGGATAATAAAATTAATGTGGCAACATTATATAAACCAGCATCCGTGTGCTCATTTATAGGTTAGTTAACTTCTGTGAGTGGTGTCGGTAGCTCCTATGGGATACACATGGCTTGTGTCTTCACGGAAAAGATCCCAGAAAACTTAGTAACTGAAGGGTTATTTTCTTAATAAAAAGTGAATGAGTTGTAGTACACTGATCCTGATTAACCAACTGTGACAAATGGTAATTCTTGTCTTTGAACGTGACTTAGAGAAATTAAATTCAAGGTGATATAAGAAGTCCTTAAGAACTGTTGAAGCCAACTTAAAGAAAAAACAAAAAGCACAGCATAACACCTTGAAGTTTGCCTTGTTTGCTCTTGCAGAGGCATCTCTGAAGATGAGGAGCCAGCTTCATTTCCAGGTGGTCACAGAGACCACTCAAGTGTGATTTCCAGGGTCTTTAGTGTGCTGTAGTATTGGCCCAGGAAATTTATCTAGTCATGCAACCCTCTTTTAGCCTAAAGAACAGTAATTTATTATCTCAGGAAATCATGCTACTCAAGTTAAACATTTTGGGGCTGGGGGAGTGAATTATTGTTTTTTAGGAGACTGGTTAGCTGGATTCTGCAAAACTTGTGCTGTCTGTCTTTTGAAAGCCTATCTGTGGGGCTCAGATCAATACAGGAGGGTTGAGACCTTCCCATTCTCATTCTCAAAGCATCGATTTGTATCTGAGATTTAAAGAGATCTCAATTTACCAAGGCAAAACCAGCTGTGTTCATCTGGTTTCATACTAACAATCTATGAATAGCGATAGATTCTTCTGCATTGAATTGAATCATCACAAAGTATAAATACATTATCTCAAAACTGAACTCAATTTTACTCTACAGACATCTGAATCTTACTGTATAGCCCAAGTGGATTGCTTAAAATAGGGTATGAAACCTCAGAGTGAGCATTTCTTTTTATGATATGTATATGACTGTGTGATTTACACGTGAAATCAAATTGCAGACCTTTAGGACATTTTTGCTAACCGTGTTTCTGGAAATAACACACAAAGAAAAAAACCAAGCTTTGTAATTCTAATTTTTGAAATAATGAGAAAGCAAACTGTAAGAGGTGTGGGGTTTATCTGAACCTAGCTGGTAGGACAGTATTTTGCTGATTGATCCTGCTCCGGCAGGGGGATTGGACTAGATGATCTTTTGAGGTCTCTTCCAATCCCTAACGTTCTGTGATTCTGTGATTCTGTGATTGTCCCTAACAGGTCAAATATAAGATTGTACCTGGGCAGGAGCACTACTTGTGGCAAGACTGAGCGTTAATAGCAAGTCTTGTAGAAGGGGCTGCATCCCGGCAGGTAACAGAGCAGTGCATCCCTCTGCTGGAGCAGAAAGAGTCTGAACTCTTGCATGGACTCCTATCCCTGCCCTTTAACTGACATGGACATGAAGAAGACAGTGAGCCAACTGCAATAGTGTGACATTCAAATTATAAAGGTTTCCCAGCTTTCTAGGATGTCTTTCTTCAGCTGTTACTCTTTATGTAGTTGAGCTATTCTAGTAGAAATATAAATATCTTTGTTTATAAAACGTAGTGTTTCAGCTATTTTGTGTTATCGCGGTGTCACTGATTTCAATATGATCTCTGGAAATTGCTTTTGTCAGCTGTGGAGTAACTATGAGTCAGAAATACTTACCTATATGTATACCTTTATGTTTCGTTCTGCGCATATATATATTTGTACCAGGTACTGTTTTCAATTACAATTTAGTCCAGTTCTTGCAGCGATTCTATCAACTATTAGAAAATGATGCACTGTGCAAAATTATCCATGGGACAGTTTTTAAGGGCGATTTTTGACCTCATTTCTAGCTTTGGAGTTTGAAGCACAGGTTGCTTTGCTTGCACACAAATGAGGAGTTCATTTTGCCTTTTCTGGTTGGATGAGTTTATTCTTCTGAGGAGGTTTCTAAGGTGTATGTTCACAGGTATTAGCTGAAAATATGAATTTCCTGCAGATATTCTCTAATATGCTGGTTGTTTAAACAACCCTGTCACAAAAGGCATCTTCATGGGCAATGAAGGAGTTATCTTTGTTATCTGATAGTAACTTTTTTTCTGTAAGACTTGTGCATGTGTGGTCTTTCAGAGTAATCCCAAACTGCCCTTTTTTGGACGTTCTTGCCTATGATGCCCAGGCACTAGACTTTGGAGCTGTGACCCTTCTGATTCTACATTCATAAAAAAAGATATGAGTTTGAACAAATTGAAGTAACTTTGTTAAAAACATGAAGAAATATTCCCAGGTTGTTGGGAGATGTTATTTACGGCTGCTGTTTGTCAGCAGTAATGCTTTGTGTTTTGGGTAGTCCCTGGTACCCAGAAATCTGAGTCCCTGGCAGGTATTGATTCAACCTGCTTGTTTCTCAGGGTAAAATATGAAAACTATTGACTTAATTCCGAAATGAGCAAGAAGAGTCCTAGCATGCATAGCTGTTGTGTTCAGCACTGTTGAGCTAAGGTGTGGCATACACCCTGAGCTGGAAAATAAGCTCCGATGCATCCTCTCTGTACCGCACCCGTATAAGTGAGTGTCCCGGTTTGAGCTAAGTAGAACTAATTTTGTATTTAGTGATTTTACTTTTCAGCTCAGTCTCTTCTAAGTGGCTGAACATGCTGAAACTAGCAGCATGTTTTTCCAGACAGTGTGTACTGCTACCAGTGATAATCACAAGGTCACTGTCTCACCATGGGTGTCATATCCACACCTACAGGGAAGAGCAGACCAACCAGATATTCCATTCCACACACGTCATACTCAGTATAGAGCTGAGGGATCACGAGGGTCTTGAGTCTTCCATCTTTGACCTTTCCTTCTGTCCTGACCCCTTCAATGGCCAAAGTCCAAGCAGACCCCTGCTGGTTCACCTGCCTCTGATTCTGATTCATGTGTTCCTGCATCCTGCTCACACTGCTGCTGGGTTCGGTCTGGGACTTTTCCAGTGCCCTGCTCTGCAGAGCCTCTGATGACATAATCATCATTGGGGAGTAGGTGAGAGGGAGGATTTTATATTGTTTTTATTTATATATTTGTACATTTTTGTCTATATTCCATTATTTTCCCTATTTACATTATTATCCTGTAGCATTAGTATTATTGTTTCATTAAATTTGTTAGTTTTATTTTCCAACCCATAAAATCTCTTTCCCTTATTCTCTTTTCTCTTCCCTTCTGTGGAGGGGAGAGAGGGGTTAATAGAGAGCATTTGTCCAAGATTTAGTGGCCAGCCCAGTCCTAAACCATGACAGTGAGTTTGCAGCATCTCCTGCTTTACATGTTCCGATGGAGATGAGACATGGACCCAGCAGCACCCATTGTCATCCTGGTGCTCTGGGAGCTGGCAGCATCCATCCTGTTCCTCCAGCTTCTCCCTTCTTCCTCCTCCTATCTGCAAGGACCACCTTAAAGCAAGGAGCCCAGTCTTGGATTTGGGAGCATCCTTTCTTTGTCTATCCATGGGCGACCAATGTGCTCTCAGACTTGAAGTGTGCTTTGATCAACTGTAGGTTTCAGGGTGGCATCCTGTAACCTAGTAAGAGCAAAGCAGGGCACCTCTCATTGTTTTTAATGCTTGCAGAATGATTTATTAATATGTATTTGATATAGATTCTGGCATCTTGTGCGCATCACGGAAGAGTATTACAACTATTATCAGGCAAATCAAACAGCCAGTGCTGAGCGCATTTAAGTAGTACAAAACAATGTAATGGTCACATTAATGGCAAGTGATGGCATTTGTAGTCTGAGATTTAAATATAGGATGATTTCCATGAAATTACTGTATTTTGCATTTTGAGTTTTTTTAAGAAGAAATTACAGACTCAATTAACACTTGGTCATTACTCTTCTATCATGTGCTCTCATTACTTCATGAGGATTAGTGAGGTGGTGATCATGTATCTGTACTCATCTGGGCCAATTCAACGTTATTGGTATTTACTCTGATTACCCTGCTGGAGTAAATACTTTGCATTATCACAAAATGGTCTTAAGTGGGAAGATTTTGCAACAAAGCCCAGTAGTGCTAATCTAGTGAGATGCTGTGAAGTGTTAATATGTTCAATAATCAATATTTAATAAGAATTATGGACATAGCTCTCCTTCATGAAGAGCATTTAGTAATTGTATTTGATTTTGATCATTGTTTGGTAAGTGTGTTGGATTATTTGTTTTCTGCTCTGAATTCATTTTCCAGGGGAGAGTGAAAAAAACCCAAACCTCACATCTTGGTGAATAGTTCTTTTCTGCATTGTGATAGCTCTAATAGGCTTATACAGTTCTTCCAAAATATTTTTTCCGTTTGTTTTTTTTTTTACTTTATTTGTTGTAGAGAACAGATGTTTAAAGTCATGTTTCCCACCTCTGGAGTGGCATTTATTGGTGGCGAGTGGCTGGAAGAGATGGCTGTATACCAAAGTTCAGCTTTATTTGTCTTCTACCTGTAAAGCAAGTGATAAGTGCTACTGAGAGATGGAAAAGTTCATTTTCTCTAGCAAGGTTACTCTTCTTGATGAGCATTAAAAGATAGCTTTAAGCCATTCACAATTATGACCTTGACTAGGAAAATGTAAGTTAATAAGGCTTCAACAAATTATGGTCTTTTTGGTCGATTTGCCTAGTGAACTGTTAATTGTAAAACTGAAAGACATTATGTTCAGCTTTCTCTATCACATCTTTTGTGTTTTAACAGTGACACTTCATTGAGTGCAATTAACAAAGCCTAGGAGATTTATTAACACACTTCTTCATGGCCAATGATCCATTCCACTTAAGACATAACACTGTAAAATGCACATTATCTCCTTTTGGCACTTACAATAATGCTTCATGAACTAGGAAGGCATATGTTAAAGCAGATAAAATAGCATTATTAGCTGACAAATCTTACAATTTATTAGACAGTTAATTTATCAGCTTAAAAGACACTTAAAACAGCTGTGCATTTAATGTCTTTTTAATGTATCCAGTAAAACTTGCATAATTGCCTGTAGTGCAATTTATTTTTAGCTATGTTGCAAAATGCCTGCATTTACTGTTTACATCTTCTTTAATTTTTCCTGCAAGGCTCATCACATCCAGGCACAAGCCCTAACAATGAGGACAGATAATCAGATAAAAAAGACTTCTTGTACAAATGGCTGCTCATGAATGAACTATTGCAAAGTACATGCTGAGCTGAACCGAAGAGTTCTTGCATTTTATCTTCACCCCAAGGGCAAGAGGAAGGCAAAAAAACCCAGGGTTGCCTGGTAGGCACCACGGTCATGGAATGCTGAGCACACGGCACATCAGAGCCCGCCAGTGTCTGCCTTTCCTGGTATTAGCATTTGGAGCCCATTCGGAGCCACATGTCTGGGGTGTAAGCTAACAAGGTTCTGAGACTGCATTAGCAGAGGTGTTTCATTTTATAATTAAGGTAACTGCTCCCCGCAGATCAATTGTAGCAGACCTAAGTACTATCTGTGAAGAAAGTGTTGGAGAGGATACACGTTTAATGACTCAGATGCATAAATTGGCTGTGTTTGTTTATTGCTCTCTAATTTAATGGAACCTTTTGTTAAATCTTTCTGGCTTTTTTTCTTTTTCTTTTTTTAAACATACTGCTAGTAATGATTTCTGTGGGAACAAAGGGCGTTACTTATTAAACTAAAAAGTCAAACATTGCCGTTTCCATTAATTAAATGTCAGATTAGTTTAATCTTTTTATAAATATTGGATATAATCTATTTACAGAGTGAAATCAAATCTGCAGATGCAAGCATGTGAAGCAGAAGTGTAGAAGTGCAACTCTTCTTGCTTTGCCGAAATTGCATAGAGGCGGAAGCTGGGGCAGTGTTGACTATGTCTGGAGCTGGGCTCCCGCAACAAGGCAGGTGGGTGGGTTGTGAAATCCGATGAATACAGGGGTATAGGTAAAGGACACTTATCTTCTGTGAAATTATAGTAGTTTCTCTCCACAGTATCCTCTTGCAGGGCCTGCAAGTGTAAATGTGGAACTTTTCTGCAGTAAGAGGTGACTTCTGCTAAAGAGGGAAATAAAATGTTCTTTTGAAGAGTTCAAGCTCAAGTTTGCAGATTTGGGAATCTAAGTGGAACTGGCTCCATCTCCCAATGCCCAGAGACAGAAAATGTGTAGAATCCATCAGCACGGGCTACACAACAAAAAAACCCCAAACCCACAATTCTGGAAAGGGACAAAAGAAAAGAGGTAGAATTTTCATCATGCAGAATGATCTTAATGATATAAGAATCGGAGAATCCAAGGGTAAATCATCCTAAAATCCTTTCATCATGTCAGGATGCCATTTAATGGTTAAATAGTTATCCATTCAGAATTGTCGCATTCCATACAAGTTTATGGAAGTGTTGAACGTCTGTGGTGGCAGCATTATAATCCTAGTCAGGCTCTAAATTAGTATCAGAACTTTTCCCATAGATGACTTACGTTAGTAATCTGGCAATATGATAAATTGTCCAAATGAGTGGATGTGAGAAAAATGGATGAATTATCGAAGTCAAGTATAATAAAGGCATATGAATACCTATATTTATTACAAGAAGTTTTTATGTATTACATTTAATTAAACCTAAACATGTGATAGTGCATTATGCATGGAGAGATAGTCATCTAATGAGAGCTGCTTCACAATTGGATTAGTGCAGCATTGTTGACTATTTTATTGCTGTACAGTAAATTGTTGGAGAGTTGTCTTTGTCCCAATTACAGCTGAATTCTGATGGCATCAGTTTTTTGGTGAAGAGTAACCTACTTGGCAGCTGGTAATTCTTAAATTACAGATCTTTATGAGATATTTTAAAGGCAACCACCACAGCAATAAGGTGCTTTTAAAGTTCTCCTTCATCTCTGCCTTCTAGCAGGACATCATCATCCAGTCCATGCTCTCCCACTTTGTCATTATTTATTTAATAGGCAGGAAACGAACAGAAATGTCTGTTAATACTTAGGCTAGCACTGATGTGGGGCAATGCTGTAGCTGAGGAACTGCTTCAGATTTAAAATACTCTTTTGAAGAGTATAATCTAACCTTTGAAATCTTGTTTAGGCATAATTCACTCTGTTACAGTAATAATTATTTTGCAGGCTAGTGAAGCTGTATCATTTTGTGAGCAGTTTAAAAATAAGCTCATTTGTAACCACAAACACTTGAGAACCTTTTCATACTTCATGTCAGAAAGCTTTCAGACCTGGGAAGAGGATGATTCATTGCAAAATGATGGGTTGAAGGCAGAGTTTTTCTCATCTGGAGTATTTTCTGTTATTAAATAACAGTAATATAAAAATATAGAAAAAGTTAAAATAACAGGCATATAAAGAAGTGATTAATATTTTTCTCAAAACTTTGACAATCCTTCTTTCCAAACCTTGTGTGAGTCCTTAGGGAGACAGTTTATAAATGTCTGGCTGTGAGGTCTAATTCCCCAAGTCCTTCGGAGTGTATGGCTTGAGATGCAACATCTCTTCAATGGCTTGTTTCTATCTCATGAGCTACAAGTGTGTGTGGGAAAGCATATGTTGGCTCTGAAATTCAGACTTTTCTACAGATTTGTGCAGTGTCTGTTATTTGAGAGGTAAAAAGTCAAGACAACTGGTAGAGAGCTCATCTTGATATGAGAGCATGGAAAAACTTGGTATGTGCTTCTGACCAGTTGGGGAATTGACGGAGGTGAGGAGCCGGATGCAATGGGTTTTTCCCCTGTTCTGTAATTCCACCAGATTACTCCTTCCTGTCTTTCCTATGCAAATTGGAGAGTTTAAGTAAAAATAGTAATAGTATGGAAATAGGTTAACAGTTCCTCCCTGGGATTGTCAGTATTTTAAACAACAAAAACTTTAGCTCCTTTTCACATGGGGCAGTTCACTGCTGTAAGCTAATTAGACCTTGTGTCAGAGCCTGAAAATACTTGGTATCAATATCTTCTAATAGCATTTCATTTGAGATTACTTATTAGAAAAATATTGTTTCATTTCAAGGCTATTATGCCATACTTCCCTCTCTTATTAGGTGGGATTGGTCTTCCCTGATGTGTGAAATACCTCTTCCCGACACAGTTCTCTTAGCAACAATCTTTATAAAAGTCTATTTTTTAAAATCTACATTTGAGCATACATGGCTAGTTTTACAAGAAACACATTTGGTGCTTTGGGGGACAGTCTGGGGGAAGCAGAAGTATGTGTGAATCCCTGATGGTGCTGGCTTTCTCTTGGGACAGGATCGCTGGGGACCAGTGATGCTCTGAGCCCACTGCGTGGGATCCTCCAAAGCATTACTTACTCATCTGGCTCTGCTTGCACTAAAGACCCGAGGAAAGAAAAAGCAGCAGCTCTTCCCATGGGTCTTACAGGGAACAATTAGAAAACCATATCCAGTGAGTTTCCCTTAAAAAAATCACTTAAAGCATGTTATACAGATGAGTGTATACCTCTTTCCATTCTCTAAAATGGTAAATAAACCTCTGTCCTTTTTTTTTTCTACTTGTTTGTGTATTTAACCTGACCTCATAGAAGATGAACCTGTAGTTAAAAGTAGTTTTGGATCATGTTGTTTTTCCCCTTGAGCATCAGAAGCCAGATGTTTTCAGTGAAAAGGAAATTAATGGCCTAAATAATGAATACATTGAGGTACTGTAGCCACAATCCATCTGGTGCTTTAGGCGTTGCTATTAATGAATCTGGATCAGACCCTCTTTTAATTTTTGAACTATATTTGTTACATATTTTGTAAATGTGAATAAAAGAAAGACCAGTCTATGAGATTGCTGTTAGCTTCCATCTTTAACATTGAGGAGCAAGGAATGACCTAGAGGGGGTTGCACCAGCTGTGGGAATAGCTGAAGAATATGGACCCCAGCCCTCCACCACAGCTCCCATCCCTCCAGCCCCACCCATGGCAGGTACCTCACCAGCCCAGCATGTCTAATAGAATCCTACCTTTCCACCACGTTTTAATCATAACCAGACACTTGATTTGCCTGGCATTAACTAATGTCAACTTAAGTAATGAGTGGGCTCTGAGGTCATGCAGCTGGTTAGAGGAATACTTGGTTTCAAAAGAGAAAAACCAACAATGTCTTGTACTTTTGCCTCATAGTTACATTATCACTTCATTTTGGAATTAAGTTGCTAGAGGAATAATACAAGCAGTGAGCTAGATTCACTTCTCCAGGGCTACATTCAGCATCACAAAAGTGATAGTACACACAGTTCAAACTGAGAGAGTACTGTGTTTTCTCATCCAAAAATCCAAACACAGCTGCATTCCAAAACCTTGGACCCTCTCTGTCAAATTTGGCTCATACAGGCACAAAGAGGGCTGTATTTCCAGTGGTATGTGGTGATGGAGGAGTGGGTAGAGTCTTGCTTCTCTGTCAAGCTGCTGGTTAACTGCTGATGCACACAGATGGTTTTGTCCTCCAGGGAGTATTAATGTTAAAAAGTTTTTAAGTTAAAAAGCAGCACAGAGCCTTTCCTAGCAAGGCTACCTTTGACTTGAGGGTGCCTTCTTTCCTACATCTTGCTCTGACATGGCTCAAGGTCACTGTCACAAACTTTTCAGGTTCATGCCAGAGAGCTTTCTGAGGTATCCCTGGCCTCCAGGCAGTTGTTGTTCTCTCCAGCCACTGTGACACCAGCCCTGCCACCAGGCTACATGGTTTTGGTGAAGGTGCAGCTTGCTGAATAGCCTGAGGGTGGTATGTTGGAAAAAGGCGTCTGTTAAGGATCACTGTAGTGTCTGATGAGGCAGAATTTGTTCATCCTTTGCGAATCTTCCATCTGAAGAATTTCTATTCCTCTTCTCCACAGTGATTTATTTCATTAAAGGTCTCTCTTGTTTCATTCCTTCATGGTATTTCATTGATGGCCTAAAGTTTTACCATGGTAATATCAAAGCGTGGGAAAAAGTATTGCAGTGAAGGATGAGGTTTGGACCAAGAAAAATAACTGTATGAGTTAATATCTCCTAAGAAAAACATTCATTTGAAAATGCAGTTTCTGCAGCAGAATATTTTAAGCATTAGTTTTTTTGTATAAATTCTTTAATCTGTATATCCTGAGTTATAAAGATACTTATATTTAGAAACACAAAGTTTCCAGCCTGCACTCTATGGGTTCAGGACTGATACAAATGCCCACATGGGATACTGGGTTCATTTTGGGCCATTTAATTATGACTGTCCTCAGCTTTCTTTGAAACAATGAGGAGATTGATTTGGGAGGTAAAAAATTATTTTTTTAGAATTAAAAATATTTCTGAGCTAGCTATTTGCATCCGATGACTGATGGTTTTGCATTTTGCATTCTTTTCCAGTATGTGTATATGGCATATAGACAAAATAGCTTCTTACATTGTCTTGCCATGAATTTTCCCATTGTAATGAAATGTTACATCAAACACGATGTCAATGGCACACAAAATTTTGGACCACGTAGCCTTATACTACTAAAGTCCTAAATATCTACATAATGACTTAAAAGCCCTTCCAAGTTGCAGTACTGCAACTACAGAGGTCAGATCAGTCTGAAGTTCAACATTTTGCTATTCTGTGACAAACCTAGAAATGGGCCTTTGCTTGCTGAAAGTGTGTGATACCTTTACACAGATGCAATATTAAAGGAACAGAACAATCAAGGATAAAAACGATTTTTTGTTCGTTTTAATGCTGTGAGCTAAAGATCGTTGCTTATAGAGGTGGGTAAAAATAAATACTTTTAGTGGGCTGGGGGAGAAAACTGTAAAACACACACAGGTATAAATGTAAATTGAGAATTTTAATGCGTATAGTGTTTATTTACATTTTGAAAACATCAGGGGGTCTGCCTGGGTAAGGAACTGGGTGCTTTTGAGAGTGGGAAAAGGCTGTACAGTAATTCTTCAAAGTTTTGGTGGTTTGAAAGTCACAGGAAGGGAAGAGGTCTGCCTCCTATGGAGAGAAAATATTTTCTTGCACCAGGTCAGTGATCTTCAAATGGGGAAAAAAATAATCTTGAAGTAGGTTTAGAGATATTAGAGTGTAATATCTCCTAAGAAGTAGTTTCAGAGAATTGGCCCAGTGGTCTGAGTCAAAAACACAGTTATACAGCCGCGGACATGGTGATGATGCTGGAAGAGCCTGTTTGACTGCTGAATAAGCCTGCAATCGTGGAAATATTAATTTGCAGGCTCATAATTGGGATTGTTTCCACAATCTGCAGAATACAGACATGAAATCAAGGTGGTACAATGTCATAAGCCAGTGGTGTATTATAAAAAGTGGGAATTTAAGTTGGATAATTTAAGCTTTCATTCATGCTCTTGTACCTTTCCCCTGACCCCAATTTTGTTCAATTGGTACGAGTGTGTCAGCCTGGATTTTCCATCCATTTAATCATCTGCCTCTACCTTTCCCCTTGTTTGTTTCTATCTCCATGCTAAAAAGACTACCTCTAACGTGTTATTGAATAAGGCAGCGCTCTGTATGCTGCAGAGCACTTTCCCTTAGTGGTGATAAAATGGTGATAAAAACGAAAAGTGACACTTCAAACGCAAGCCTGCTTTTGAGCTTCAGTGCATATTGCTTTTTCTCTCCCAAACACAACTCTTTATGTTTCCCTCTCAACAACTGATCTCTTTGAAAGAGAAGAAGGATGCACATATGGTACGGCAAGTCTTCCCAATATCTAGCGATGTGATCGGCAAAAATGATGTGAGCCATCAACATGTTTGAGCCTAAAGTACTGCAGAAGCTACTAATATTTAGAGAGTATTTTCTCTCCTAGACAGGTTTCCATCTCTGCTGTTTCTGCGGGTTGCACTCATCGGTATCCTGCAGCTGTTTTGCTGATGCTGAACTTGTATGGACTTGCCTCTTTTTTAGGTTTGCAGCAGCTCTGCATCACCAAAAGAGCTTGGTTTCTGGTGTATCTGCCCCTCACCTCCTTTCCCACCCTCTCTGATGGCCTACACCAGAATAAGAGTTGCTATGTTAATTATTCTCTCCTTTTAATTAATTAAAGAGGCTCAGGATGTGGATGTGCTGAAGTCTGGCTGCAGGGATGGTTGGGAGAAAAAAAAATAGAGGCTGAGAGGAAGCTCCCTGGAGAGGCTTTGTGGAGCTGCCCCTACAAACCTTTTCCAAACCATGATTTTAACCTTGCTCATCTTTTCTTCTCTTACCTCCACATATTAAGCTTTTTGGTTGTCTCATTGTTTGTATTTGAAAGAAGAATATGCTTCTTTGCTCCCCTTTCTCTACGTTTCTAAACCTGGGGATTGTACAGCAATGCTGAGAGGTGATGGAAGAGGCACTGTCCCCTGTAATTTATTTTGAAGCTGTTTCTCTTATCAATTTCTGTTTGTGCTGAAAGCATTTTTCCACACTGCTTCTACTGTTTTTCTGAAGCCTGGGGGCAGGGCAGGCTCTTGGTGCTGCTGCAAGCTTGGCAGCATCCATTTTTAACCACTGTTCTTTAAGGATGCTGTGCAGGAATCGGCTCTGAAAAGGACCAAAACTGATGAAAGATTCAGAAACAGGAGGCTGGAGCCAGGGTTGAACGAGCTGGGTTCTTTTGGCAGAGAAGTCAATATCTCATTCTCTCCGTTGGGCTTAGGAAAAGACAGAATTAGCTTACTTCGCAGCAAAGGTTTTGGATAAAAAGGCTAGTTAAACATTAAGACAGCCCTGCTAGGAAGGTGAGGAGTCCTCTTTTTTGGTGATTTTTTTGTGAACAGTCTTGTCAAAGTCCTGCTGGGAGTAACGTAGGTGAACTCTGTCCCTCTGGGTGGGCAGGGAAGTTAAATCAAGTTTTCACCACTTTTCTCTGCTTCTAACGCCTATGTAAGCACAAGAACATAAAAATATTGCCTTTTTCCACACAGGGCTGTGGAAAAAAAAAGTATGATATGATTAATATTTTATCATTGCTCTCAGTTATAAAAAAATTGGCACAGCTTCCAGAGTTTTTGCGGAAAGGATGGATAATTTATAAGAAAAATGTGGGGATCATCCCATTGCCTGTTTTTAAAATCTGGGAGGTTGAAATTATGATACATGGACAAAACGTGTGTATTTTTATTTATGGTGGGGTAAAGTTTATGAGTTCATGTGCAATTGTCACAATAACTTTGCAGAAAACTTCGTTACTGTGTAAATCCCAGAGAAATGTCCAGATTTCCTCCTTTTGTTTTGGGCACTCAATGTAATGGCAGCCCATGGCGAGTAAAAATGCAAATAATTCTTTAGAGTGCTGAATGACATTTGTTAAGTAGCGTGATTTATACCTAGCTATGTAGAGGTCTTATGATAAATATCCAGATTTTCTTTACAAATTTAAAATTTAGGTTGCTGTATTGGTTATGGTTTATTGCGGTTGGCCTCTGTATCCACTGGACACAGCCATACACGTTCCCTTCTCAGCCCTCTGCTACTGCAGCGCTTTTTATGACTTTCATGCATATCCTGGTAGCTTAAGGTGGGAAAAGAAAGAGCGATCTTTTAAATGTCTCTCTTTTTTTTTTTTCCAGTTCTGTCATAACCTTAATGCAGATTTTAAACTGAATTTTGCATTTCATGATTTGTTCTTCCCACACACACACACACGCACACACATATTCCCATTCCCCCTCAATGAGGTAATTGCATGACAACTAGATTAATATCTTTTACATACTTATTAAACTCAATAAGTGGTCCTGAGCAAACAATTGATATTTAATTACCGTATTATCATCCTACTAAATTTTAATTACTATTCATTTAAAATACCTCATATGTTATCATTCACGTTAATGTGGATTTGTTTCTCTGTAAATGTTTCTTTGTAAATCCTAACTTTAAGTTGAACTAAACCTGCGAAGTAATTGGGATTTCTCAAGGTAATAGTGTGCTTAATGCAATTCCAGTGCATTGCAGTACACTATAGAAAGGGAAAATGCTACCACCAGCCAATATTTGCCGTGTTAAAGAGCACATGCTTTTGAACCAGAATTCAAAAAGGTTGAATGACTTTCAAATCACCTTGCACTGTAATTTCAGCTTAAAAGATCTTAAGCCAGGAGAAATTAATATTTAGCAGCTGACAATAAGCTGATTGTTAAGAACCAGAACAGTTCCAAACTTGGTGAGGTACGTGAAAAAAGACTAAAATTACAATCCTACAGTAAACTTTCCTCTTTCACTGATCATTGTTTTTACCTCTGACAAGTATTGATTTTTCTAGATCTCATCTGTGAGTCACTTAATTACTCAGAGAAAGGAAAATACATGATAATTTTTGTAGTGAAAAACAACCACCTCCGATGGTTAAAATCATAACACCTTGTCAGCTCCTGCAGCAGAAGGCAGAGACTGGGGTCTCGTGATCAGATTGAGATTCAGTTTGATCTCTTTGGTTTTGTCATTTATTGATCAAGGATATTTAAAATGAAAAGGGATTATTTTCTACATTTCTATATATAAGATCTGGTGCAGTTGTTGATGACTCTACCAAGGAAGGTCATATGCTCTGAATCAGAGCACTTTGCTCAGCTTCTTCTCTTTGCCTGTTACGTTCATTGAAATTAAATCTCTGCAGATAGCTCTTCAAATCCATTGTGCTTATCCCAACCAGGCATGTGAAACTATTAATATCTGTACTCCAGCAGCAAGATTTCCCAAATTTATGCAAAATCTCTATTTTTCTCCTCATTTTTGCAGTTTCTATAGGCAGTTCTTGATTCCATCTATTTATTTTCTTTGTGAAAAATGGCGATTCAGCTTGGTTCTTATTAAAATCATAAATCTGTAAGATGTTTTTTTCTACCTAAAACATAGTGTATAAGAAGGAAGTTCAGCAACAGCTTGGAAAAACCTTCTTACACATGGTTTGGTAATTTGAGGGGATTCAGTTGTGTGGGGCTATTTTTGCTGTTGTTGCTTAGTTATCTTCCAGAAAAGTTCATGTAAAGGATCACCCTCCTTGTATCAATATGCTAAAAATACATTTTATTTACTGCAACCAGCAGATTTCTCTTAGGCAATTAATTGTGTGACTCAGTCCCATAAGCTCCTGTAATGACTTTATAGCCTGTCAGTGATATATAACCTACTGACTTTCTTTGCTTATAGGACTAGTACTTTCCTGATAGATAAAGGTAGCAAGGAATTATTAAATCAATCTCCTTGCTTTTATGGAACTCTATTGACTAGCCAATCTTTTAAGGACTGGTCCAAGGGCAAGTAGATAAAGGGGAAGAGATGGCAGACCTCAGACCTGGCTTTTGGTTCTTGCTTCTGCGTGAGGTGGAGTTTACTCATAGATCAGTTCTAGAACAAACCTCTCAGTGTGATAAAAGAATAATTATACATGTTCCTACTGGTATATTTATCATAATGGAGAACAGGCAATTTTCCCTTTTCACAAAATACCAGGATTGTGTTCCTGTGGAAATTACTGCTTTATTAATTATGTCTGGTTTTGTTCATATTTTACTCAGGCAAACAGTCCCATTCCTTTCAGGTGTGTTTATTTGCATGAATTCTGATGCCTGTGGACTGGCATTGCTGTAAATCAATGAGAAATACCGAGTTGTTTCTAGCCCGTGTATAATGGGCATATTACAGCTCTAATTTTCTTAGAAACATTTAGTATGCAAACACTTTAATGAGACCAATTTACCTATTGGAATGAAATTTGTACAATTTATTAATGATATGAACTACTGAACTAAAACATTTAAACCAGTGCTGGCCTTTAGAGGGAATGAAGATATCTGCTGGGCAGAGCCTTGGTGCGCTTGAGAGGCGCAGTGAAACCCAAACCATGTCACTGTTGCCTTCATTTGGCCTGAATGACAGAAAAGACAAATTTTCTGACCTGGGCTCCACTGCACTTAGACCCCACATATTGTAATTTTTATAACACATATTCACTATAACACTTTAACTAAGAGAGTTTGTGTATTAAATGATGTTAGATTACGATATTTAATGGCTTATAGGATATAGCTAGTACCCGGGAGGCTAATTTGTTTGCATTAGTTGGACGGGTCAACTGCTTCAAACATGCAGATTATAGAACTACTGGTAGATTGCATTACACAATTTAAATAAATAGTAGCAATTTGTCAATGTCATCTTAGCTTCAACATTTTCCTTTTAAACCCCAGGAAATAGTAGTTCCAATTAAATTGACCTTTTCTTTTCTGCATCTTCATGTTATTAGTAGATAATGCTCAGTCTTTTAGCAAGTAAAAAGAAAAATAGAAATAAAAATACTTCCTAAGCAATGCTGTGCTCGTAGTAAACTTTCCAGACAAAATTACCTTCTTTGTAAACAAATGAATCAAATTTAGTAACTCAGAAGATTTTACAAGTCATACATACCTATATGCATCAGTAATAGATTAAGACATAAATTGCTGTATCGCAATGATTAGGTCCTTGGTTTCGGGGGACAATTGCAGGTTCTTGTCACTGTAAAGTTTTAAGTTATGTTATTCATTTTGGAGACAAAATAGCAAAAAACACTTAATGGCTGAACCATCCATATATGAATCACTCTCGATAAATCCTAGACATCTGGAATGCAACACTTTGGGAGTCAGGTGTAGGTATCTACTTACTTAATCTTGTAGTAGTAAATGAACTGAATTTGAAAACCTGTACATTTTATGGTAAAATGGAAGTGGTGAAATACTTAAACTGTCATGTAACACAAAAGAGTTTGGCTACAAGCATCATCCATGCAGTAATGCACAGGAGTGCCGTGCAATGCAGGTTTTCCTATGTTCATGTGCACAAAACTGTTTTACTTCTTTCAAGTCCTCCTGACAAACATCAGCAGTAAGCCTGATGGCAACAGGATCTGCATTTACTCCAATTTTTGTAATGCAGATAGTTTTGAAGACATGGTAGCCTGAGATTTTGTGGCAAAATTTGGCCAGAGTAAGATATGTAAAGCTTTCTTGGTGCCTGAAGTAAAATACTGGGACAGGAGCTCTAGTACAGTTGTATGCTGGTGGTCTTTAGCTGTGAAAGGGAATAGCTCTCTATAGAGAGCCTCAAAAATTCAGGTTTTGCTGAAAAAGATTGTTTTCTTTTTAGTTGTTGAGGCTGCAGTGTGCTTTTGAACCACTTTTCTTGCCCAAACAGTTTGTGACTAAAGCAAGAACAACCAAAATGTGGACATGAAAAACAATCGTTATATTTGAAGGAAGATGCCAACTGTCTATGATGGAATCCCTTAAAAAAAAAAAAAGACCAGCACTGTTGTTCACCCATCTTCAGTGCCATGGACAGAATGGCAATTCTCATAAGAAAATCCAGATTTAAATTTATCTCGGTTATCAATCGTTTTTATTTCTCTGGAAAATACATCTGTTTTCTAATGCTTTCCTTTTGGGCACTGTGCTGGGCCTCTCTTGCTTATTCTGTTGCTTTGCTTCAAGCTGCACCAGTTAGCTTTGCATAATCTCTGCATTTGGGTTGATTGGTTTCTATCCATTTCGCATTCCACGTAACAATAGATGTTAGAAATGAGCCAGTTTCTTGTGCTACCCTGAATCACACCTTCTGTTTATGTGATACTTTCTGTTCATAGTGTCAGCAGCACTCGGCAAAGTTCCTTCTTGCACGTCAGCAGCTTTTTGAAGGTTACAACAGCATTGACTTTATATACCCACCTACTAATTAAAAGGACTTTTTGTCTTCTGAACGTGTAGAATTAGCACATTCCAAGGCTGAATGATACAAAGAGAGAGCACAGGATATTTAAAGTTTCACTTTATTTAGTATTCACTGTATATCGTTCGGCAACTACCGTTTTAAAAGAGGCCAGAAAGAATTTTAACAAGATCACATGTGAGAAAATTATTCAAAGTTTTGGAAAGAAAGAGAATTCTGTAATCTCTGTGATCTAAAACTGAACAAAGAACATGACCTACCATATTAAATACAAGAAAAACAAATTCCTGTTACTTTCGTTTCTGATTCTTTGGAAAGAAGACGCAGTAGGCATGGATCTAAAGTCGTCATATTATAACATCGTTAAACTGAGAATCTCATCCTCGGCAATTCAAAATAGCACAGCAAGTGGGTGCAAGTAAGGGGGCTGACCTACCCTCTCCTGCTCATCACTTGAGGGACACCTCATGTGACTGGGAGATAAAAATGGAGAGAGGTGAAAGACAATCACATCTGGATTATTTTTTTCTTAAATGCAAATCAAGGTAAATATAGCTAAGTAGAAAAATACATATTTTCAATTTGAGAAGACAACTACTAACAAATATCTCAAGATTATTTGGAGAATTTCTGCTTCCATGTACTTAATGTACTATTTAATATTGAAGATGATACCGCATCTCTTCTTAGCATCTTCACATATGCTATTTCATCAAGTACACTCTTTTTATTTGAATCCAGATACTAAAATGCAGTAGTACATTTTATTGTTTTATTTTATATTTTTGTGGATTTCACAAATTTCTCACTTGTGATCAATCAATGTTTTTACTATTTCTTTCACAGTAGTAGCCACATAGTTCTTTCCAAAGGACAAGGAGAAGGTAATAACTATTTAGGAGGCCAGTCCTGACTGTTTCTGAGTATTTTCAGTCTTTGACTGCTGAGTGCTTGATAGGAAGATTCAAGGATGCCACAAACACAATGGGACAAAAATATGCCTCACTGAAGCATCATAGATCTTTTTCTTTTCTTTTTCTTCTGTGTTGTTTTTTTTGTTTGCTTGTTGGTTTTTGTTTTTGTTTTTTCTTTTGACTAGTTGGCATGCGTCAGATGAAAGGCTTATTCATTTCTGCTGTTATCTGAAAAATTTGAGTGGAGAGCTTGAGTATGTACCTGACAGATAATCAATGCCATGTCACTTTAAGTGGCTGCTGTGGCTGGTGGGTATCAATAGCAGACTTTTAGGGCTGACACTTTCTTCATTTCAATGTGTAGAGTATGGACCTCATCTATTCCTGGGTACAGCACACTTTGTGTCAGTGCAAACTCTGTTGACTTCAGCAGAGACAGATCTGATTTGCAGTGGAATTGGGTAGCCGAGAATCCGGTCCTATGTATACAACAGTGGCTTCATGTTGCTCCACTGCTGTCACTATTCATTGATGAAGTACTATATCCTTTTATTATCAACTGGAAACAATACAGGAGAGGTACATTCTACAGAGCAAAATAAGTCAGAACCAATTAACATTTGTACCATTTACTGTTCTGTAAGAATCATTTAAGTATAATTCTGGAAATGCCACAGTTGCAAGTTATCTGTGATGTATCTTCCCTTATTAACCATAGACAACTGAGGCTGGAGCAGAAATGTAACTGAAATGAAATAGCAAACAGACAAAGATTAGTCAGCAAATTAAATAAATGTGCATTAATTACTCATTTTCCTCAAGTGACTTCATACTGTAACAACACTTGGATAAAGAAATCTTTTTCCTCATTTTTTAGTTTCCACGTGTCCAGATAAAAATAGCATGGCATCATGTTAGTTGGTTACTGAGACTGAATCCACATAAACCAGAGTTTTTGATCTCTCTGAATCTGCTTGAAAAGGAATTATTTTGGTGCCTGAGTATGCATGAATGTAATGATTATAATTTTCTTTTAAAGTTCAACCCTGCTGCCAAAGGAAAAGTTTCTCAGTATAGGGAATGAGTAAACAGTAGCTGTTGGTTGCTACATCATTCCATAGAAATGAACTGTTTTAATTGATTCTAAATGCGATTAAATAAAAATATTTATAAATTGGTAGACAAATCTGTGACTGCAAAAAAGATTGAGCCTGCTTGAACCATGTTTCTTTTTTCTGATAAACATCATGATGTCACACGCTTTGATTTCGTGACTAATGTGTGAAGCAATGCCGTCCAGATCAAGATGGTTCTTTACTCAGGCACACCAGAGCTTTTCCATCCTCTGTTTCAGTGAACAATAATCATACTGGAATATGTTTAAGGATCTTTATGAAACTGCTATATGTGTATTCCTTAAATACTGTTGAGAAAATGAATGTGTTCACCGTAGATCTGCAAGTAGGCTGTGATATGATGGACTTAAAGTGTGTATGGAATCACTTGAAACTTTCTATGCATTGGGACAAAGGATGAACCGGACAGTGGTGGGAATTCTTGAAAAAGAGCAGATCGAGAAGTTGTTTTTAATCAGTACGATTAAAAACGCTCAAGTGAAAACAATCCCAGCACTCTTGCGTGCCTTCTCGGTCAAGCTTGAGTCCCTGAGTTGGAGAGGACATGTTGGAAGACCTAAGGAAGAGCCCCCTGTTAATAAAAGGGGAAGACTCTAGGAGTTTTTATTAAAAGAGTAAGGTTCCTCTGTTAAATTTTGTTATGCAGAATTTCTAAATTATGCACTAAGATTTTGGGCAATTTACTCCTAGGGGATGCATATGTCTATACATTGTGTGAAGGTGGTCAGTATCTCTTTGGGTGAGAAGAACCTGAAGGAAAAGAGCACAGCACAGCAAACATCTGAGCTCATGGATGTTGATGCTGATGTGGATTTAGGCACCAGCTCAGGGGACAAGAAGGCTGAATACAAATTTGTTCCACTTGCAGTACTCGCTGGTACCTGGTACTGTATTTATACATTTCATACATATTTTCATGCTGATAGTCATTGCCAAGGCTTGATGTTTGGATCCTCAGTTATATAGGTTTTTGTTACTGTCCTGCTTTTGTATTAAGACACACAGTAGGGATTTTTTATTATTACTGTTTAACGTTTATATTGATTTTTTTGAGGAGTACCTTTGTAAGAATTACTCCTCATCAGCCATGCTGATATAAAAGCATAGTTACTATAATAATGGCCTTTGAATACTGTCCATTAAACTTTGACATTTAAAGTGTTTACTATGAATACATATTAAGTTTCTCATTAAAGACGAGGTCTGGTTTTCTTGATGTGACTCTTAGATTAAATCAGTCTAATCCAAAATAAATACAAAGATGGAGAATTCATAACAAGCCGCCTTGTCGATTCTCTGTGTGTAAAACAGCAACTGCTATTGTGGCAGAAAGATTTCATTTTAGTGTCTCCTCTTTGGCTCTCAAGAGGAAAAAAAAATCTATTCATTGTGTATAAAACCTTTTGCACTTTGACATAAGTCCTTCCAGCAGAATCCCTTTTTTTATTGAAACAAACTTAAACCATATTCCATTTCACAAAAGCGAAATGTGCTGAACATGTGCTTTTTAAAATAGAAGCATGTGCATCAACTCCTCTACAAGAAGATCCTTTCTGAGCGTAGTCTCCTGGGAAGGTCCATTACCCCAAATCCAGTGAGCACAGGAAAAAGGGTGAAACAGTATTAGATCAAGCTTTACTAAGCTGGATGGCCCAGGCTGTGGAATAAGTGACATTTAATATGTGCGCTTTGAGGCTCCTGTTGAGTGCCCTGTTTGGTAACCCGGATCAGGATGCTTGTTTAGTGGATAAAAGTGTAACTTTAGAAATTGGCAGGAACTTTCTGTGCTTGGCCACCTGTACTCTCAGCCAGATACGGTGTAAGGAGACTCAGACAAGCACACTTTTCAAAGTTTGTTCTGTTTCACTTCCTTACAACTGCCAGGTTCAAAGAGCCATTTATTTAAAAAAAAAGCCCTGCTCAGTTCAAAGATGCATTTATAAGGCTCACTACTCTTTATGATCAAGCTCATACTTTGTCTTTCCGTTACTAAAATAATACTTTTATCCTGCCCTCTTTTTCTTCTCTTATCTGTTTTGTTATGAAAACATAACTATGACAAAGATCTCGGGCATTGTATTTTCCAGACAGTACAATACCATAAGTAATATAAAATGGCCATCCTTTTTGGTGGAGTTTTTGCTGTCAATAACAATAATAATTGTATCAAAAATAGGGTGAACTCCCACTGAAGCCTGCATAGTCAATCAGCATAAAGTATTAGCACTTCAGGGACACAAATGCTCTGAGCCTGATAAAAGAGATTGGACTGAGAGTTTTGACCTAAGAATATAATAATGTCTTCCAAGATCTCATTATGCCTGTGCCCATTCGAAACCATCTGGGGCCCAGCATAATAAAAGGAGTGGTGTGAATTTATGAACCCATAGATCTAACCATGCCCCCTTGGATATTGTGCTGGATTAGTAGATTTACTGCTAATCCAAACACTATGGGCAAAATTATGTCTTTACATCTGCAGTGCGGATCTCTGAGAACCGCAGTAAGTTTAAATGTTTGAAGGGTTGACAGCAGCTCCCCTGCTTCAGGCACAATCTTCTGGCACTCTGCCACCTTCCCAAAAGTGCAGCTCCTCAGATGCACGTCCTCCACGTCTACCGTGGCAGCTCTCCAAAGGGAGAAGCTGCCTACAAAATGAAAGGAGGCTGGGAAGTCAAAAAGTCACCACTGCTGCTTCTAACAGGTGGGACCAGTGTCAGCATGGTGCAGATAAGGCACAGTTGGCATGGGGAAGATTGATCTGTCTTCTTCAAGTTGCCTCAGGTGCAGAGCCTGAAGAGAAGAGTCTCTACATTTAATTGGGGGTGTCTTCGGCTAAATAAAATAGTCAGATGCAAATCCTTTTCCTAAGGGGCAGCCATGTGGTCTTGTGACCTTTCTTTGAACGGTTTGGGGCCCAGAAATCAATGATTACACTAAATCCATAATTATATTCTTTTCATCTGTGGCAAGGTACTGATAGCGTGACAGATGTGAGACCTTGAAAGCATGGAAACTTCAAAGACTGTTGAGATGTGTTAGACACCATGGACATGTGGAGCAGTAAAAAATAAAATTAAAATCAGAAAAGGACTGCTTTGTCAATGCTTTAGATGATCTCTCTCCTTCACATGTATATGCGCACACATGTGCACACACATACATGTGCACACATTTACACGCAAGACTTGATCCCCTGGAGTCCCCAGGGAAGAGGAGAGAGAGTAACTCCTGCAAATCAGAGAGCTTTGACCAACTAGAATAATTAAATCTTTTAGTAGATGTCTTGCTTTGGCTCAAGAGGCTTCACAGATAAAGCAGGGGATGGGCTGGGTCAGAAGAAGTGGCTGGATCCACTGTCTGGAGTTAAATGAATGTGTACCAACATTTCTTATGGCTGGGCTGGTTTGTTCTTTTAGGAGATGTTTCCCAAAAATATATTTCTGCTTTTAAAGAAGTAGAACTACACAGTATGGTTATTTTTGTGTTTGTAATAAGATATTGTTAGAAGAAATGCGGGGTGAACGTGAGGAGGGTTGTCTGCAGCGGACTGTAGAGGAAGCTCAGATTGGTGGTCCCCAGGCAAAGTGATGCCTGGAGATGATCCCATCTGGAAAAGGTGATGTTTGGGGGTCCATGACCCCAGAGATGTTCCTTGGAAGAGGCTAATGTGAAAGGTGTAGTTAACTGCAGAGCTGTCACAGGCTGTATTTTTTTTTCATTTTATTTATGTTTTAAAGCACGAGGAAACCATAAGGGTTCTGGTCTGCTTAGGTACCATATGGGACACAGGGAGAGCAGGTAGTAACATAGGAGACAAGGTTTGCAGGGAGACAAAATGTCTTGTGTTAGAAAACCAGATGCTTAAGTGCATACAAGATCTTCACATCCTCGTAACACATTGTGCTGTGGCTTCCAGAGTGCAGAACATCCCTTGGCTGTCAGTGCTGCCCTGGCACATCTTTAATTCCAGCAAGTGGCCCACCATGTTCCTACAGCTGGTGTCATTTTTGCTGGAAGTATGCGAAGTGAGATATGTTGCCTAGGGAGGATTCTGCTATTTGCACAGGAAAACAAATTACATTGGTCATTTCATACAGGCTTATACGGTCTTTTCTACTTAAGGTTTAGGATATAAATGCACAGAAGTGGTTGGAGAATTGAAGAGTGAATGAATAAGTGACACATGACCTATATGCTTATGGTGAAGTCCTTGGGTCCAGGCGCACCATAACTGAGAGGATGCAAATGTCACCATGGTTAGAAGTCTGTAAAAAAGGAATAATGTTTCCTATTTACCCCAGATTAAAGATTTTTTTTTTTCCTACTTAACGTAGTGCCTCACAGTCTTTGCAGGTGGAGAACAAATCCTTTAACAGTGACAGGGAAATGATGTTCCCAATGTTTCTTTGGTATTTGCAGCTGCGAATGTGAATGAGTATCTTATAGCTCCTCATACTGGAATAGTGGAAGGACTCAACATGGATATTTTTTATTTATTATAACTTCAATAAATAAGAAAACTATTTAATGTTAATCTCTATTATTTATTAATAATGTGTATTTCTTGAAAAATTCTGTGTGAATTATAAATTTTGGGAGTACTCTTAGAAATTAATTTGCCCGATCTCTGCAAGTTAATGTGTCAATAGCACATATTAAATGTAATTATTTGTATGTTCCTGGCATTGCATGTTGCACAGATACTCATAACTGTAAATGGGAGATCAAGAAATGGTGGTATGAAGTACATGGATAAAATAAACTGAAGAATTGTGGTGGCTACTGTAAGTACAAGAAACTTTATAAGCAATCTCATGTATAATTTCTTAACATTAATAGCATGGAAATGTAAGCTGAAAAAGATAAGGATTTTGGTTTTTCCCTGTTAAAGTTGGAACTTTAATACTTTTTTACTTTTTTGAGTTCCAATGTAGAGATCTCAGAAATGTAAAAAAAAAAACCAAACACATAATTGTGAAATCTCCCCAGTATTACAAGAATTATTTAGTTTCTAAGGCAAGATCAGAAGGTTTATCTCTTTAGCCTGATCCTGAGATCACACAATATTGGACCATTGCTGATTTCTGAGTCTGAAATGCCGGAATCATAATTAGAGTTAGTGCTCTCTCTTGGATAAAAAGCCCAGATTTGGAGGAAACATTCTTTTAAATTATTTTGTTTTTCCATAAACATTTGTTTTTTGAAGGTGATTGGGCATCTCTGAGGTCGGAAGTGTCTCATCGGAGACGCTTTGACAGGCAGGGTGTGGCACAAGTAGCCAAGTGCACATGGAGTTTATCCCATACCTGTACAGTTTACGAATACCTAGTGAAGCTTTCAAAAAATCTAAATTTGGTCACACCAGTAGTTCTGACAGTTTCTCTCCATTCTCCCTGTGCAATCCCCAATCTGAGACAAGCCCTTCCCATCATCTTTTTCCTTTGACGTTTTTAATATCCACTTAAAATTCATTTTCTGAATGATCTTTTGGTAGTTTCTGTCCTCTTTGCTTTCCTTTGATTCTGTTTCTCCATCACACTGCCCCAGAAATGATGTCTGTCGAGCATTCCGAGTGTTTCTTTCTCTGGTCACCAAAGGAGCATCTTCTGGAAGGCCGCTCACGTAAAGTCAGCCAAATACTTGCAGAGAATTTAAAGCTACCTGGGCAGAGCCAGTCTCTTAGGTCTGCCTCTTCAAGGTAGATTAATTGTGGAAGTGATTCACCAGTTGCATGTATATTATAGAGTCATTTTATCACTTATGTAGACTCCAGTGTAAGGACTATCATGCCCATTCCTCAAAATATTCAAATCTTACCTTTTCTGACTAACACTGGGGGCACCCAGTGATGAACAAACTAGTTATACATGCATGGAAAGTAGCAAGCTGAAAGTAATTGTGTATTCAGTTTTAATGGAGCTGAATCTCCTGCTGAGATTTCAATATCTGACAGCATTGCTTTCATTGCCCCAAATGCCCAACCTTTTTCTAATGTTTGACCTTGGGTATGATTATATTTCTGTATGTATCTCAAATGATGCAAAATCATTTGCCTATATCAGTCATCTCTTGCTGACAGTCCTGTTCCAGCTCATGGCAGAAGAGAACAAGTCTGATGGCAGTAACAATAGCTAAAATGAGCTTTGATAGATGTTTCTCCCCTTTCAATAAATACATAAAGCATTTCTATAACGTCATTTTGTTAACTGATAAACAACAAAAGGATGAAGGCATTCACTTTTAACTCTATTGCATGTCATTATTTTCTCATTGCCTTACTTAGTGTATATAAGTAACATGACCTGCAGAATAGAGGACAGGACTGTTGCTTTCAGCGTTGGTTATTTATTTTCTTTTATATCCAGAGGCCTACCTGCTAAATAAGAACTGTGCAAGTGTTTGATAGGCTTTACCACAGCAGTTTTGCCCTAGCATATCGACCCTCAAACCTGAGTCTGCTCTTGGTGCGCTCTCAGCAGGATTTCAGGTACCCTGCAGAGCCTTTACATCTCTCCATGCCTGAGTAAAACATGCCACACCAGCTCCTCGCAGAAATGCAATTCTTTGTGCTCACCTCTTGGGTTTTTTTTGTTGCTTTGGGGTTTGTGGTTTTGGATTTTTTTTCCCCTCCAGCCAGTCTGAACCTGTACCATTTTTAGCCTTGTGTTACTTACCCTAGAGAAGCTCCGTATAAGGTGCCACACTGGGCAGGGCAGCGGTGGATACAGAGGGCAGCACATTCAGGCACAGCATCATGGACGGCATTTCCAGATGTGCACAGGGGTTTGGGGAATGATATAACACCTAAATTACCGGGGTTAAGGAAAGAAGGAGAAGTTGCATCCCACTACTTATATCCTCACAATGAAGTGGCCATTGGAGAGGAGCTGGGAGGCAGCAGTGGTAGCAGCCATGATGAAGTGGGGCTTCCAGATAGATGGGGACAAAGGGACTGTTTTTTAAGTGCAACTCCAACAGGCAGTCTCAGTGTGATTAATGTTCCTATATTGGTAACAAGAGCATATCCCTAAAGAGAGAAAATTTGATAGTGGCCTCTTTTTTTTAGGTCTGTGTAAGCTGGGCACATTATTTTAATAGTACACCATTAAGGTATTTATCTTAATTTTAAAAAATAATATTTCCCTTGTTGTTTGCAGTTGCCCACTAGAAATGAAATCCCTTTCCTGACTGAGTATCCTTTACAATCCTGCACTGGTTGTTATTGCAGGTTGCCTTGGGAATACCGAGTTACTGAGTTTCAGACTTTCTTCAGAAATACTGAGGGAAGTTTAACAGCATTTGAAAACACAGATAAAGAAATACATGGACCATGCAAACAAAAGTAAGTGGGATAAAAAGAGATGTGTTTACTACAGTGGTGGAAAAAAAAAGGTCCACAAAGAAGCCCCTTGGTCTGATTACCAGTCTTGTTAGTGATGCAGAGCACTGACCAAGTTCACTGAAGTTTGAAATCCCAAGAGGAGTTTTCGGTTTCTTTCTGTGGACTCCAGAAAGTTATTTAATAATTCATTTGAAACCATGAAAAAATTTCTCTTGACTTACTTCTCTCCTTCTTCAAGCAGATTTTTACTTTTGCTTGGAGATTTTTATCCAGTATTGAGGAAACATAAACAGATGGATATCTAAACCCCAAACTAAACAGAGAGTTTCACATGTGTCTAGATGAACATGGACAAACTGACAATTGGTTTGTCTGACTTTGCAAAAAAACGAGGGGGCAGGCAGGCTTAACCTTAAATCTGCTATTGCTCTACAGTGGCCTGCCTTAATGCAACCTAGCTACTTCCCAAGAACAAGGAAAAAGAGAAATTAAGGCAAATACAGGCATTGGCCTGTAAATGGGAGTAGAGATTTAGTGTTGTAAGCTACTGCAGTAAGCAAACCAGGAGGTGTGAGCCCTGCTAGACAGCAAAGCATAACTGCGCTGTGCTCTTGCTTAAAAAGAACCAACCAAAACCAGATCCAAAATCCCATCAGGAGCAGTAGGTGGCTGGTGTGTGCATCTCCTGCAGAGCTATTTAGAAACTGGTGCTTTGGAGCATTTTCTGTTGCCTCGTTAATGCCGCCCATTCTCCCAATTTGCTCTTGGAGCATTGACCATGCTCATTCTTTGCAATGTCCAGGGTGGCCTTGGCCAAACACCTCTCCATGCTGACCTCCATGAAAAAGGCATTGCTGAGGAGGTGTGCCATGCCTTGCTTTTACTCAGGAACAAGTCTAATGCAAACTGAAACGGCTGCGCTTATCTAAGTTTAAAAAAAAAATAAAATGTGCTGCTTGAACTTAACTCAGCAGCACCAAGGTGGGCTTCAGAAGTGGCGGTGTTTAGTATTCTGGTTGAGCATGCTGGCCTTAACACCAATATATTGATAGGTGCAGCATTCCAGGAAACATATGTTATTTAAACTTAAGTGAAGTGTTAGCAGTCGAATAGCTAGAGTGCTAAGTTGGTAACTCTGACTTCATAATTAAATGTAAATGCAGCATAAGAGTAAAGCAGGGAACTGAGTAAAGAGGTAAAGGAGGAAATACTGCCTGGTTTTTTTCTTAATGTCTTTGTTTGGGCTGTAATGGTAAGGGAGGATTTATTAATCAGAATAAAAAAAGGCTTCCATGAAGAATTCATTAATTTATGCATTTTACGCAAATGCAAGATATTGCCTTCAACACCTTTCTGCTTTTACTTTTAATAAACACCCCTAGTAAATTTACATTTACTTCTCACTTGCAAACATTAGAATGCTTCATTAGTTGTTGTTGCTTGGGTTTTTTTGATATTAACAGTCTCTCCTCCTGAGGGTCTTTTATTGCACCATGTAATCTTAATAATTTGTGGAAAAGATGACATTTCCAAAGAGATCAAAATGCTTATTGGCCACTTAGTCCATTCTTGTGCCTGCCTCGGTGGTGACACAGTCCTCCACCTTGTCTCTTAAGTTAATGTATTAAAACTGTCAAGCTGCCAATCTTTAAGGTACCACAAGCATCCACAGCATGCAAAACTATTCTGTTTTAGGTGATTTTTCTCAGGTTTTCTTTGCTCCAGGATGTGAACCTGGCTTCCAGTAGGCAATCAAGCTACACAGAGTTCTGCAAAATTAACCAAAAAGTGAATCATTTATAACTACATCTTGGTAACAGCCTCTAAGATAGAAAGAAGTCTTTCCCAAAGATGAGGGGTTTTTTTAAGGGATAAAAAATTTGTCCATAGAGGGTATCATGGATAAAAACATTAACATACTCATGAGTAGTTGTTCAAAAATGAAACGCAATCTGTGGTAATTTTTTTGTTGCATGCATGTGCATTTCTTGTGAAAAAAGGAAGTTCCTACTCAGAAAGGCAGAACAACATGTACAAGTGGCCCAAATAGTTTTTGATTAACAAGGTTTTCTGCCTGGGAGTCACTTTGTCTTCATCCCATTAGCTGGATTCAACAAAACAAATGGATCTAACACATTAGGCTGAAACTAATTCTTGCTGTGTGAATGCAAAGAAAAATCCTCTCTTAAGAGCCCCACAGCCATCTTTTATCTGTAATGTAAAAACAAAGCAAAAGGGTGATATTTTTGCCATGCAATCAACAAGTAGGGTACTTTACTCTGTGAAAAACTGCATGCCATGAGGACCACCTCTTGCCTTGTGTGCTAATCAAAGCAAGTAATTCTCTTCCATGTCTTAGTCTGGTTTTCCTTTTTAGCAATTGTCCGTGGAAAATTTTATTTTTCCTCAAATATTAGTTCAAGTCAGGTGTAGAAATAGAAAGTCAGGTGTAATGTAATTTTTATTGTCCATGCAAAAGCATACATTTCTGTACTTGTTCTGTGACTGTTTAGGAGTTACTCCAAATGTCCAATTTCCAGATTGTTAAATTGTTGTGTTTTTGTTACTGTTCCAGATAATCTGTTTTCTAGACTATTGCTTTAAGGTATTTTGCCCTCTATTTCCACTCTATCCTCAGCATCTCTACTTATAGCAAATAGATTTAGATTTAGATTCAAAGTTATCTTGGGAACTATTAGTATGTGCACTTGAATTAATTTGGTGTCCTGCATAAGCACATATCAATGACCACACAGAGACTATGATCACGTGCCCTAAACAAGATCTATTCTTGATTATATAAAACCTGAGGATTACTGAACTTTCTTTCTTTTTTTTTTTAAATTTATTTGAGCAATGCAATAGATACCTGTGTTGTATTCTTAGGAATACAGTTATCACTACAAAACAGAGATTAGAAACTACTCTTCAAAATTCTTCTGAACAAGATGGTGATGTCTCTTACCAGAGAAAGAAAAATCAAGTGCTTAACCAAAGTGCAGTGTCTTAACTGGAAACCTAGTGGGAGTGCTAGTGCTTTTTCTGGTTATACTGTTATATATTATCTAAGCCAGACAGCCAGGAGAATAAATTTGCACATAATATGTGTTTCCTTAGTGTTCATTATCTTGTTACTTAAAAATTGCCTGTGAAAAAGTGAACACATTCATAGGAACATGACTAAAATATTCTTAATAGAAAATATATGAAAACAAAATGTTATTCAAATTAAACAAAATACACAAATGAAACTGGTGCTGCTGTGTTCAGCTCCAGTAGACACACTGAATTGTCTTTTTTTCCAAATGGATAATTTATTTAATTAACCAAGATGCAATGAATTTTAAATTGTATATTAAAATGGAAAAATGAGGTAGTTAAGAAAAAATATGTTGTGGTTTACATTCTTACTCACTGTTAGGAAAATTTTTATTGCATAATTAAAAATTGCAGATAGCTGTTTACCCAAACAAGAATTTTGTCCACAAAAAATGTTTTCCTTGACCATATTTACCTGATGGGTTTGAATAATATTTAAAATTCAAATGAATACACCTGTAAAGATTATTCTTGATCATGTGTAAATTTTCAAAATGGATAATCCTTTGGTCATTGTTTTTCATCTGGGAATACACACTGTATGCTTAACATCAAGAAATCTAAATGTGCTTTATGTATATCCACTTTTTTATGTTTCAAACAGAACCAGCACATGCAAAGTGATTTGTTCCAGAAAATTTCATGTAAACTTTATTTTTGCAGTTTCTATCAGGAATTGTACTTTGTTGCATTACACTGCTTGATCCTGTTTATCTACATAACTCAAATGCAACCCTGAAGGATGTAAACAGAGTGACAGTTTTTAAACATACTTCCCAATAATCAGCACAAACTATTACTTGAACCTATTCAATAACATAACACTGACAGACGGAATTCAATGACCCTCAATAACAACAGATACAATCTCATTGTATAAAATTATATTATGACATGATTGTGTTGTCTTGAGTTATGACTTAGGTTGACTGCAATATGGCATGCTTTTTCTTTAGGAAAAGATGATATTTATTGACACTGAAAGCATGCAGGATCTAAATTGTGCAGCCCAAGTTTCTGTAATGAAAATAAAAAGAGTAAAAAGATGTGTGTGTACAACCAAGAGACAACCAGTTAAATAGTAATTTAGCGTTTTGTTAGTGAGAATGTGAGTTCATGCACATTTCTTTGATGGGGCAGTCTTTGGTAGCTCACGTCGACATTTGGTGGCTCAGTTTATTTTAATCTCCAGTAGGAAAAGGGATCATGACAAAGCGCAACGGCATTGGAAATCTTTGTGGGTGACTGTCAGCAAGAGGTCTTCTTCCAAAGGATCTGGCAAACCAAGCTCATTCCCAGGCTAAAATGGCAGCACATCACCCACATAGATTTTTAGTGGTCAAAAAAGCCAAAGTGACTTAAGAACATCATTCTTAGGGGTTCTCTTAACTGTTGAGGGAACTCATACTGCTAAGATGGCAACAGCTCCTGTCCAGGAAAGACAGTGTTGCCACTCACTGTCCTTCCTTTCTTGATCTGAGCTCCCAACTCCAGAAAACACTGTGAAGTTAGTGTACTATAGGGTGTCTGGTAGGGTAAAATTACTGAAAGGGAGAATAGCACAAAGGATGTCCAGCTGTCATGTTTGCCTGTCATCATAAGTCATATCTGTCAGGTAACAGATATGGGGGCAAGTGGCTGGAAAGTGGCCAGGCAGAAAAG
>NW_010206619.1:0-18905 GCF_000695765.1 Mesitornis unicolor
AAGAAACAATTAAGAACCATTAGCATCGTAGAAAACCATGTGTATGTTTTGTGAATTTGTATGTGGGGCTTGCTGACCAGTGCTATTTGGCTCAAAGGGAGCTCAGTTTGGCTACATTGGTATGGTTCTTAACATTGCTAGCATTTGGGTAGAGATCTGTTTTAAAAAGCACATTGGAAGTTAAGTTTGATAACTTAATCTGAGGAGCTGGTAGCCACTGTGAAACATGCCTTTCATGATTCAGTAGGTGGTTTCGTTTCATATGTTTTTAAAACAGGAGCAATGTTTAAAGACTCACGATGTTAGACTGTATAGTAGCTGTTTTGAAACAAAAGAATGTTAACAGCTACTGCCCACAAACACATAACATGTAGATGTTCATCTGGTGCTCAGTAATTTTTTTCCTTTCTTCTACTTATTGCATCAAGTCAGTGATGTCCATTAAATCTGTTCCTGAAATTACAATTTACCTTAAAATCAAGTGAGGAATAATAATCCAGACTAATAATGCTCACTTCTCACTGAGCATCATTGTACACTTAATTCCACTTCTAGATTTGTTATAAGTCGATAAATATAGGTAATAAATATAAATTTAAATAATAAAATAAATGTATTAGAACAGATTTCAGGAAATGAGAGACCTAACTCAGACAAAAGCTTTTCTCAGTCTGTATAGTTCACCTTAGCCTTTCAGAAAAATTACTTGTAGCAAAAAAATGCACATGAGATAGTCTGTGCAGAAATAAGTGTCCATAGTTAGGCCAGTGTCTTAAAATTTGTCAAATCTGAGAAACCAACTGACAGTATTAGTATTGGCTAGGCAGCCGTGACCTTTTGGTTAAGAGATGCCCTTACAGGAACATCCACTTGAATAATGGTTCTGTTTTACGCTTAAAAAGCAAGGCTGGAGGGATAGAACAGGGTGCAAAAGGAAAAGGTGTAAAGGGAAAGACTGGGAATTTGTGAAATCTGAGAATTATTTGGCAGAGCACATCCTGTCAAAATAATCTTCTAATATTCTTCTAAACAAATGACACAATACCTGATAGTGTTAGCCTTGTAATAGATTATTTTGGCAGATCATTTGATATGGGGAAAAAAACCACTCTGAAGCTCCAGACACTTTGAGGAATTTTTGGCTTTCCAGAGGAGAAAGACACATATTTGGCAAGGCTTTAAATGCTCTTTGCATGAAGCAGAACAGGCTATGTTGCCTGTGGGGCAGAACAGGAAAAATGGAGCAGCGTATTTGAACACTACTACATTAGCCTTCTCTGAATATAGGAGGCTGGTGTAAAACATTAGAGCTTTATTACCAATTTTAACATTTGTGCAGTTAGCATTTTTTTATTTAATAAAATTCAACTTACTAAACTTAGTATCTTGTGAATCTTATGTGTTAATTAGAAATGTTTTTGCCATCTATGCAAGAATTTTCAAATGGCAGTCCTTGCTGTAAAGAACTCCCCACCCTTAGTACAGGAATAATTTTTTTTCCTATTCTAATCTCAATTATTTTCTTTCATTAAAGAACAAGAATTAAAACCCTTTCATTTTCTAAGTTGCTGTTAGCTCAAGATTTATGTTTGGACTGGATGCTTCATAATAGATAATAGATAAGGATAGTAGTGTTCTTTAGGCTGAAAATTTTATCTTTATTTTGAAATAAATCTATCTTTGCTGCTTCTTCTCAGCAATTGACTTAAAGAATGGCTCTGGGGCAGTGTATCAAGGACCTGCAAGAAGTACTGCTGATACCACCTTCACACTCTCAGATGAGGATTTCATGGATGTGGTACTACAAAAGATCAACCCCCAAAAGGTAACACCTGTGCATCACAGATATACTCACTTGCATGGCGGTGTATTTTTTGCCTTAAATCAAGCTCTGTTTCCTATCTGTTAGCATTCTAAAATCCACAACACTGTGTGTTTTGACAGTGCAAACCAGAGTCAGATGAGGTCTAAGCGCATCATTAGCTTATAGTGAATTAGTCAGAAGACATGATGAGGAATTTATGCTATCTTTATCATCTTGAGACAAAGATACCTCAAATGACGTAGAGTCTGGCAGTACAAAGTTAGTTGGTTGGTTGTTTCCTGGCACTTCACAATGGTTTGCAGAGTTAGAGTCTGTCAGCTTGATCATTCAGACTCTTTCAATTGGTCATGTTGCAGGAAGCTGGTATTTGTTGCAATATTCTGATTTACTGCTACTACTGCAGCAAAGAGAAATCTCAGACAGTACATGCATGTAGATCCATTCAAACTGGTCAAAATTAACCCAAACTAGGTCAATTTTTAAGGGAAAAAGCTTTAAGAAAGGATCTGTACTTGTAACTTCTTGGAGTAATCAACTACTTAAATCTACTAATTTTAGTAATAAAAGTGCCTTGTGTAAAAGTAAATTAAACTGTCACAAATTTAATATGTCAGCTTACAGATTAAAGCTTGAGCAAATGAAAACTTTAACTAAGCTCATCGTATATCAAACAGTTCCTTTTCTTTGATCCCAAGCAGAAGTTGTTGGGGACTTTGATTGTAAAATTGAAGACTAATGGTGATGGCAAATGTTTGTTTAAAGTCCTGCATACCACATGAGTAAAATCCTTTGTGACAACAAGATGTTGATGTGTAACCTTCACAGTGCTAAAGAACAGTGATTGCAATTCAGGAACATTATCTATTCTTAGGCATTAGTATTTCCTTTGAGTTTCTGTGAAGTTTTTCGTCTAAAGAAGCTCAAAGCATCTATTGAAATTCTCTTATGCTGGCTCTCTCTGTTCCTTATTTGAATGTATTTCAAGTTAATGAAACTATGCAAAAGCATAGTTTCAGAAGTTTCAAAGAGCTTTCAAATTGCAAAGCGACAATGGAGCAAAACTTATTTTAAAAAATTACTGAACTGGATTGAAACAGGATATACAGCTCTTTGAAGCAGGACAATACAAATGTGATATACCAGTATTTCAGTGAAAATATTAGTTGAGCTGTGATTCTGCAAGCACAATGAAGTCTTGTTTCATTCCTGTTTGTTGTAATATGTTATGTATAAAGCCAGTGCATTTCTTTGGCATATACATGTACATATATTGTGCAAGTTTTCTGTATGGATTTGTTTTGAATTTGAGTGAGTAGCTGACCTTTTCATTAGGCCTTTAATTTTCATTAAATGGCCTTTGCATTCCATTTTCTCATTTCATATAAGGATATATGGATGATTGTTGCATAGGAAGGGAAGAACTGGGAGCTTTATTTTTGTGCCCTGGTGAAGTTCTGCCATGAGCTTCTGTGAAGGTTAGTTTGTCTTATAACAGGAGAAGTCCTCTGTGCTATACCTAGGAAAAAAATGGAGGCCACTGAAATAGCTTTGGTTTTTGTTTTTTGGGGTTTTTTTTTCCCCCTGAGTGATAGACTTGGTTTTGCATGCACTCTAAGTAGAAGACCATGATTCTGGATTCTATTTAAAATTAACTTGGATGGTTTTTTTGTTAATAAACAATAGAAATTGTGCACTGAGGGCTTTCTACAGAGCACTAAACAAACGCCTATCTTAGGCTTCTTGTTTGGTTCTAGCAACTCTTTGGATTGTGGGTGAACACAGTTGAATTTCAACTCTCCCCCCCCTCCTCTTTTTGTAGGCATTCTTTTCTGGTAAACTGAAAGTGAAGGGAAACATCATGCTGAGCCAGAAATTGGAAATGATCCTGAAAGATTATGCCAAACTCTGAACTACTTGATCATCTACCACAAGAGTGGAGAACTTCAGAAGATAGAAACTTCAGTTAGTTCAGAACCAATGATTGAAACATTTGCAGGCTATTTAACATGAATGTATTAATTCATTATACTGCTAATATACAAGCTATTTTAATTGCTATAGACAGGAAATTACAAAATGAACCTAACTGTTAATATTGTAACTTTTATGTTTCTCAGCAATGGTAGAGAATCATAGTTTTCTCATTGGACACCTTTATCTGAACAAAATGTATGTACTTCTTACAAAGATTCATATATATCTGTATTAACTCTGAAGAAAATTAAACCAATATACCTCTTTGATATCTCCTTCTGTGTCTGTCAGTCTTCATTTATATTGTTGTAGATAGACTGTCTAATTTCTATCAATCTAACTGGTTTATCGTTAATATTTTTTTTTCTTAAGTTCTCATGATCTGATTAAAACATCTGGAAGGCGGAAGTCAGTTCTCTTTACATCTTGTCTTTTTTTTTTCTGTACAGGAAAAAAGTAATGAACTTTAGCTCTGCCTACCTTATTTAGTCATTTTTATATAAATTGCTCTTAGAAATTCTGTGTGAAGTGGTAAACATTAATTCTTTAGGGGGAACTGTTTCATCTGAGTGGTATTACGCTACACTGAAGGCTGTCACTGTAGCCAAATTTTCTTCATGTATTTTCATTCTCACGAGAGCCAGCATCATGGCAGCAGGAAAAGTATGAGAGTGAATTCCTCATTTTATACTTATGGCCAGAACTAGGATCGCAGCTGTGGCCGTATCTTTTACTGAAGAAAATATGTTCTTAAGCACTGATTGTCTCATGAACACCTGGCAATTTGATTTCACCAATGTGACCAATATTTTGTGTCCTTAGTATGCTGCTGCTTTGAATGTTTTTTCTTTGCTAGAGATAAGTACCATTACCTTGGATTGCAAAAGCCAACTTGTTTGCCAAACATCTCAAATAGCTCTTTAGTGATATTGCTAAATTCTCTAGCAAATAAGGAGGCTTTTACAAGCATTTCAGCAGAAAAATTCTTAGCGGTGCATATACTCTATTTAACATAGAGGAGAGCAAGATTGTCTACTGTTTATTGCAATGTGTGCTTTATAGTGTTTTGATTAATTCTGTATATGTGTGAATAAGGTGCTGTCTGGACATCTCTGTGAAGACTATGTAGCAGTTGGCGGTAAAAATTCAGTTGTTTGTCTTTCTGGAATAATTGAGTAAGTGCTAAACCTGGTTGTGTAAATCAGTGTGGTTTTTTTCATTTTCTTTCTTCGTTTGTTTTTGGTTTGGGGTTTTTTTTGTTTTAATCATGGCACAGTATTAATTTTTTTTTCCTTCTCCTTACATTCATTGCAGTCTTTCTGCTCGCCTGCAATTATGTCCATCCTCCAAAAAACAAATTGCAATAGCATTGACATATGACCTCTTCAGTCATTTATGGGTCCTTTAATTAAAACATGAAAAAGTAATAATGGATGGTGCAAGTTATAAAAGCCTTCAATCTATCAGTATTGGCTTCGGAAAAGCCAGTGCTGAATTTTATGCTTTCTAGTCACTGGAATTGTTCTTAATTAGTTTATTTCAGAGGAGTTCAGTACAGCTTCCAGTGTCATCAATAACTACAGATAACAGCTCTTTAAATGTTGACAAGTGCATTCATAAACAGAAAATATTAAAACGAGTAAAATGGAGGAGGAGCAGAGACATGAGGAGCGGTAAACTTGAGCAACTTTCAACAGAGAAACTTGCATGCTGTCTTCTCTAAGGCTTATTCCTATCTCCCTACAAGCACTACAGTCATAGAACCATAGAATGGTTTGGGTTGGAGGGAACACTTAAGATCCAACCCCCTTGCCATGGACAGGGACACCTCCCTCCAGACCAGGTTGCCCAAAGCCCTGTCCAACCTGACCTTGAACACTTCCAGGGAGGGGCCATCCACAAGTTCCCTGGGCAACCTGTGCCAGTGACTCACCACCCTCATGGTGAAGTATTTCGTCATAAATCTCTACTCTAAATCTGCCCTTTTCCAGTTTAAAGCCATTCCCCCTCATCCTATCGCTACCTGCTCTTTTATACAGTTCCTCCCCAGCTTTCCTGTAGTCCACCTTAAGGAACTGAAAGGCCACTATAACGTCTCTTCAGAGCCTTCTCTTCTCCAGGCTGAACAGCCCCAACTCTCTCAGCCAGTCTTTGTAGGAGTGGTGCTCCAGTCTTCTGATCATTTTTGTGGCCCTTCTCTGGATTCACTTCAACAGCTTCATGTCCTTCATCTGTTGAGGACCCCAGAACTGGACACAGTACTCCAGGTGGAATCTCACTCCTAAGGGTTATTTCTATTCTAGTCTCTTGAGCTCTGCTACTTGTAAAAACTGTCCTTCATTGCTCAAGAGTCATCTTGATAAATTAAAATCCTGTGTAAAATGGAAGAATTCAGTGGTATAACAAAGTGTGCTAAGCTGGATAGATAAGTATTTTTAAATAGTTTAATGTACATTGAGGTCAATGTCATTAAAATTATACCTTCTGTTACCCTCTGCAAGCCTTAGAGGTGGAGGAACATTCAGAAGGTGGTGACTTTGTCTTTATGTAACGTTGCTTCGTAGCGTAAGCAGAGATCTGTGTAAAGAAATGATGTTTTATTGCAGCGTTTTCTTACTGATTATAATCTTTGAAAGGATAAAGGGAGAAAGAAAATGCTAGTGTCTCCTAGTTCCTGCAGTTTTTTTTTCTTCTACTTCAGGTGGTGCAGAGACCTTTCTACTCATGTAAGAGTGAGTTCTCCATGATGATACATCTTGTAGGCCGTTGGCTGTACCTCCAGCAGACTCAGGCAGCACTGGACATCAAAGATCTGAAGTCAGTTAGGAAAATTATAGTAGACTGGAGTTGCATGTGTATGACTTCCAGATTATCCTCATTATAAAATGCAATGTTTCATCTGTTTAAAATTCAGTATGTTGAACTGGCATGATAGGATCTTAGATCTATGGAAAAGCTGAGCTCTCTAAGAGGTAAATCTCTTTCTCTCTCAGTACTATCAAAGTTCCCATAGTCTGCTAAATTAATTCACACGTTCTAAGGTCACTGTGTCTAAAGAATAGCATCAAGCTATAGAATAATAAGTAATGTTGTCCAAATTATATGCTGTAGGGTATATGCATCTTGCTAAGGGCCATTTTAGAACGTTATTCCTCTTATGGTTTCCTATGCCTTGATTATGTCAAGGGCCTTTTTTAAAATTAGTACTATTTTAATAAAAAATGTGCATGATATAAGCTGAAAGAACAATTGAGAATACCCAAATTTAAAGAAACATCTCATTTAGGTTGTTAAACTTCTTTGAATTTCTAATTATAGAAGCATATATCCTCATATGGTCTTAAAACATTTTTTGAAAGTTTCAGCAGTTCAAAGTACTGAATCTTTTTTGACCAATATTTCCTCTCTCTCCTCCCTTACCTGTAACCTTTCCAATTTTGCTAGCTGTCTTGTGAGGTCATGTCAGAAGGAGCACAAGCATGGGTTGGTGTAGCAGTAGTTTATGAAGACTTGAATTTGGTATGGGAAAGAACAGTCTCTTGTGGCACCTAGGTTTTGTCTAGATCTCACTCAACCTTGAGTGTGATAGGAACAAAGCTGCCTTAAAAGTTTTGCAGTTGGGATTCCAGGACTACTGTGAACTAAGAAAAAAATGGAATAAATAGATATAAGTTTGTGTTTCTGTCAGAGTTTGTGTTTCTATCTGCAGCTCTCTCAAAAAAAGCATGTGTTTCTGTAAGTGCTAAAAAAAGCCAATCACAGTGAATTGTTGAGGTTTGTTTGCATCCTCTAACTTTACCCAAATAATTTCCTGTTCCTGCAGGTTTGGGGCAGGGGGAGGGGAGGGGGGGAAAGAATGCATTAATTCCATACTTGAGTCTAAGAGTCTACAATCTGGTTAGTATTTTCACTGTTGTTAGGACAGCAGGTTTCCCATAGAAAATAAAAACTGAATTTCTGCTTGTATCAATCAATGTGCCTAGGTTAAATCTCAGAGCACCGTGCGCATATTTAGCGTTTCTTTTTTGTGTGCTGTTCTTTGCTTGTGTTAGGCTCTCCATTGAGGTGAAGCACGTGAGACTCATGAAGCTGCCTGACGTTTTCATGAGGCTGCCTAATCCTTCTGGTTTCTGCTCGCCTATGTCTGTTTCTTTTCTGGTCAAAACTGGTCTATGCTCTGCACAGTTCAGCCTTCTGCTGTGTGAAGCTCAGCCTGATTTTTATTAACAATGGGCAGTGCAGTTCTGGATACCTGCTGTAACCTTATCAGGGCTTGTAATAGCTGTGGGTGCTGAGAGCATCGTAATCCTGTTAGAAAATCATAATTAAAGGTAGCAGAGTTTCTGACTGAATGTAATACATGTGGGTTTTTTAGGTGTTTCTTTTTCATAAAGATAAAATGAGGCCACCTGAGGACTAGCAGGGAAAAATATAGCCTTCCTAGCTCAAAACATGTTTTAAATGAATTTTTGATTGGTTCTTCAGTGCTGTTTTTCACATATGTGACAAAGCACAGTAGGGAAAACTATAAATGTAGAAAAGAAGAATAAAAAGAAAACAATCCACCTGTAAATTTTAATTTTCTGAGGGAAAAAAAAAAAGAAAACTTTTAAATTAGGAAATACGTTCCTTGTGTCATGTGTGACCCACATCACTGATTCAGTTGGGTTAAGCAAGTGCACAGGAGTCATTTATCTGTGAGGCTGGTAGTGGTTAACACTGACTAAGCTCCAGTTTTGCTTTAGGAAATTCTTCTGATAGATCATCTTATTCACACCTGTAGTTAAGTGTCTGACCACTTGCAGTCTTTCAAAGTTAGCGTGGGGTTTTCGGGAGTTTTGTTTTCAAAAGAGAGGTTGCATGCCTTTTGCAACTTCATGCTTGGTGATTAATTCCTGCTCACTTAATGAGTCTGCAATTTCAGTAGTTCTCATTGTCAGCCTAAAATCTGAGGCCAGTGTTGTTGTTATCAAAATATCTTATTTTGAAAGGAAATATCAGTTCACAGTCATGGCAGGCTTTATTTAATTTTTCACTCTTCCAAAAGGACTGGTGAAACTGCTCTTCAGAGATCAAGCAACCTTTTAAACAAGTGCTTGCTTGATGGTGTTAGATCATATGATAGCCTTTTGCTATTTCCTAGCAGGGCTGTGGTTTGTGAAGGATTTTTCATGGTTATTTATGTCAGTTTCTGTCAGGTAGTAGCAAGTCTTACAAAGCTAGGCTTTGAGAGTCTGAAGCATCAAGGTATTTGAGGAAGTTTTATAATGAAGGTCAAGGAGACCTAAAAAAGCTTTTTTTTCTTTTTTTTTTTTTTTTTACCCAAGAGGCTTAGATGCCAGAGACTGTAATGTATCTGGTACTTAATAGCTGACATAAAACAGAGCCATCAGGTAGCTTTGAACTCAGAAGATTATAATAAAATACATATAGATGTGTTTCAACTCTTTAGAGCTGTTTGCAAAGCTCCACCAGTAAGCATGTTGCTACAACCAGTTAGAAAGTAATTTTTTAAAGTTCCTTCTCTATGTCAGAAGACTTTAATGAGCTTTCATGGTTACTGCAATTTTGTAGCTAGGGGAAAAATTACATGAAACATTATTTTCTTGGGCTGATAAAATACTATTTGTAAGTAGACCGAAATGGAGACTTGAACCCATACCAAGCTGGGCAGAGCAGTACACCCATGCAGCTTGCTCTTACCAAACTTTACCCTCAGAAGAGGCTGTAAATGAAAGTGACAGTGGAGTCATGGGTTTTGAGATGCTGCTGGATGGTAGGTGCAGAGTCTGTTCTTTACATGTAATTCTAACCATCATGAAAACAGAGTCTGGCTGTAAACATCTTTACTATTCTCTGTACTCTGAGAGTTCTAACATGTATATTTAATGGAGCACTCTGTCACTGTTGCTAGGTGATTGACAGCAACAGCAACTAAAAGACATGCTACGTTAGGGCTTTTTCTCTTCTTTTTAAATAATTCCTGAAGGAACCAAGCTGCACTTTGATGATGTAGTCACTGGTTCGATTGCGTTAGAGTTGTTTTATGAAGAACAAATGTAAGCAGACTACAGAAGATCTTAGTGACTCTGATGAATTTGCATGTACTAATAGTGGACTGAAGAAATGCTTCTCTTTTGGCCTGTGGTGTTTCTGGTCTCTTGGTCCTGTTACCTGAGGGGACGTTGCCCATACATTACTTTCCACAGGCGCACTTGGGAGCAGAGAGCCTGGCTCCAGCCAGACTGAAGTGTAACCCTGGATACTGAAATTATAGATTGAATAAAGACACTGGTTTCATAATACATTGCCTTTTCCTTCGCAACATACCTCAAACAACTCCTCAGTGATCTGCAGGTAGTAATTACTTGTGTCTCCCCCTCCCACCAGAGATAATAACTTATTATGTTTGTTACTAGCACTCTTTTATGCTCTGGTAGTGCCAATCACCATTCTGTTTCAAGTGCTCTAATTATCATGGTTGCATTAACTCAAAATAATTATTCATATTCTGCATTTAGCTTGAAATTACTACTGGTAATTCATATGTTAAGTAGCAAAATGTGCTTGGACACATTGCTGGCTTTTACTACAAATACTGCTTGGCTAATGCAAGGTTTCTAGTAACCTTAGCTGTTAAATGCTGGTTAATTTCCTATTTTGATTTCTTCAGATTTATTTGTTTCAGCATAGATGGACTTGTAGAATTATTGCACTGTTTTGGTCATTGATGTCCTTTTTCACAAGAAGTAGTTGTCGTATGTTACATGGAACAAATAAAATTTTAATGTTAAGGAAAAGTCATGTATGAATTTTAGTGACTCTAACTACATTTTGTAACAGACCTTAGCACATGCCTTTTATAAAAACTGAAAGCCCTTATGGGGAAGAAAAGATGCTCTCTGTACACTGTCACAGTAGTTGTTTTGCTGGTTCCTTCTGTTCTTGGCTGTGAATTGGTGTTTGGAGCCCACACTGTGTTTTCAGACATGCTGTGTATGCATTCCAGCCTTCTTGTTTTTACTGTCAGTAACTGTTTCTTCCTGAGAGCAGCTTTGCTATGCCTCTGTTTCCTGCCTCTAATCAGTGACTTTAGCAGACATAGATGTTGTTCCGTTTGACTTCTTCTTCATAATGGTAGTTTGAAACTTACAATGATCCTTGCTTGGACTTTTAGCATTTCTGTATTTTTTAAGGTTATTTTGGAGCAAGACAAACGTTGTGTCAAGTAGCTGATGTCACCATGGCAGTATAAACTACTCTTTGAGAAATGCTTACCAATTTAAAACTTCTCAGTTGGTAAATAATTCTGTAAGGTAATTGGTATTTAGCAAAATTCTGCTGATACAAAGATAGGCATGGATGTTATCAGTAATTAATAAATTCAGTGCTATAAATAATGCTCGGCACAAAGACTGTATCATTACTCTTTAACTCCAAGCAATAATGCATCTTTAAACAATCTGTTATTTTGCTTTTTTGTGCTCACAAAGGAATATGCAAATGCATACATGGTTTGAAATTCTGATTTGATTAACAAGTATTATATACACTGGAATTAATGAAACACTACATTAACTGTGTGCTCACCCTGCGTCTTGAAACTGCTGATTCCTCCTTTGATACTAGTAATACAAAGAAGTGGCATTCCAATTATATAGAGAGTCCTGAAATCTCAGATGGCAATCTGCAATTTAGGCTGCCAGTTAAAACCCATTCTGGTTCATCTGCTCAGTGATCTGGGCTTTCCTCTGGACAGATGAGGAAAGGGGAAGGAGCTGGCAAGAAGGAGGGTGTGCTCTTCCAACAGATCAGTCTGGAGATTTAGTTGTTTCAGACACAAATCTATTGTCTACAGGAAATTAAGTGCCTTTGCTATGTTCCTACCACAGGTTCATGATGTATGAAAAGCAACAAATACATTGCTTAAGCTTTTAAGATTCATGTGGTAAAAACTTATACAAAGGTATTCTAAGACATAGATCTTTCAGATGAACATGTCTCAATGCTACCTTCTGTGTGATCACTTGTTTACTTTTCAATGAAGAGGGTAAATATGTTATTTGCCAAGAAATGTTATTTGTATTTTGTGCAATTTGAATATCAGTATCATTTTTGTGGTATTCTTTATGGCCACTAAATGAAAACAATGTTCTGATAAAACCAAAATTACAGGCACGTTACTACCTGTCATTGCTCACTAAGAACTTGTTACATGAAGGCAATGTTCTGTAATCCAAAATGAGGAAAAGCCAGAAACTGCAGGTAGCCTGTCTAATTACACAGTAAGTGGTTAAGCACAGTAAGACTGGTCAGCAGTGTAAATCATTAATATAAATGGAGTGCTTTAGCAATATTATTTAGCCACTAGGATAACTGAAGTTTTAAAGGGTCATCAGATCTTGTGTTTCTCTATGTAGTCTATTATGAGTGTAATTGCTTTCACTGATTGCTAGTACTGTTACAAAATAAGTGGGGTGATGCTAATCAATCATTTCAGGGAACCAGAAGAATAGGCTTTGATAATATGTTCCTTGGAAGCTTTCGTTTATTTAAAAATCCAGCCTGACAGGAAGGTGTATGGATCATCAACAGTGCCGTAGAGTGCTTCTTACAGATTTGTAGGTAAATATTAACTCCATTCTGGCAATACAACCAGATGGATGGTAATTTCCTTGGGGCTCAAGCATCAGTATCTTTCTCCAGTACTTCTGCATGTGAGTATGCTACATTTAATTTTCATTCAAACACAGCAAGAAGAAAGTTCAAGGAAAAAAATGTTGCGGTTGCATACCTCTTAACTTGAAGTAAATCAAGATAAGGAAGGAGCAACTGACATCATCAGCCTGGATTTGTGCAAAACATTTGACACTGTCCTGCACAACATTCTGGTCTCTAAATTGGTAAGACATGGATCTGATGGATGGAGCACTCAGTGGAAAAGGAATTGGCTGGGTGGCTGCACTCAAATAGTGGTGCTCAATGGCTCGATCTCCAAGTGGAGACCAGCGACGAGTGGCGTTCCTCAGGTGTTGGAACCAGGACTGGTGCTGTTTAACATCTTTGCCAGTGACGTGGACAGTGGGATTCAGTGCACCCTCAGCAAGTTTGCTGAAAATACAAAGCTGGGTAGTGTGGTTGACATGCTTGAAGGAATGTATGCCATCCAGAGACCTTGAAAGGCTTAAGAGGTGGTCCTGAGCAAACTATGAAGTTCAGCAAGGCCGAGTGCAACTTGCTACACTTGAGTTGGGGCAATCCCAAGCACAAACACAGGCTGGGTGGAGAATGAATTGAGATCAGCCATGACAAAAAGAACTTGGTGGTGCTGATTGATGAGAACCTCAACATGAGCCAGCAATGTGCGCTTGCAGGCCAGAAAGCCAACTTTGTCTTGGACTGCATCAAAAGAAGCGTGGCCAGCAGTTCAAGGCAGGTGATTCTGCCCCTCTATTTCGCTTACATGAGATTCCACCTGGAGTACTGGGGTCCTCAGCAGATGAAGGACACGAAGCTGTTGAAGTGAGTCCAGAGAAGGGCCACAAAAATGATCAGAGGGCTGGAGCACCACTCCTACAAAGACTGGCTGAGAGAGTTGGGGTTGTTCAGCCTGGAGAAGAGAAGACTCTGAGGAGACCTTATAGCAGCCTTTCAGTTCCTGAAGGGATCCTACAGGAAAGCCAGGGAGGGACTGTTTACAAGAGCAAGTAGTGACAGGATGAGGGGGAATGGCTTTAAACTGGAAGAGGGCAGATTTAGACTAGATACTAGGAAGAAATTCTTTACTGTGAGACTGGTGAGTCACTGGCACAGGTTGCCCAGGGAACTTGTGGATGCCCCCTCCCTAGAAGTGTTCAAGGTCAGGTTGGACAGGGCTTTGGGCAACCTGGTCTGGTGGGAGGTGTCCCTGCCAATGGCTGGGGTTTTAGAACTAGGTGATTTTTAAAGTACCTTCCAACCCAAACCATTTTATAATTAGTTATTTTTCTAGCCTGAACTACTGGTTAAAACAGTTATTTTGCACTCTAGCTTTTCTGCAGAGTTTGGTTTCAGGAGATCTTAAAAAGGATTTGTGTCTAGGTTTTTTCTTTGGTTTTTTTTGTTGTTGTTTTTTTTAATTATTAAAAAGCTCTTACATGCAGATTCTGGTTTTGATTTGGTACTGATACCTTCCTTGGACAGTACTTATCTTCCTTCTCATATTATTTACCTAGCCTCCATTTTCATAACTTTTAAACTCATCAGAATAATGGACAAATTTGGAACACAGGTATTATCTGACTTGCTCATGGCCACATAACAGAGGAGTAGAGCAGTTTCTTAAACTAAGTTTCCAAAGTCCTACTGTGCTGTGATAACATCTGGGAGTTTGTTTTCTCTTTCCATTTCCTCAGGAGAGCCATAAAGATTTCCCCAGCCAGAACTATGTAAGAATTCTATTTTTTTCTAAGTCTGAGATTATGTAACAACTTCTATAAAACTGAGTCTGGAACATCTGAACATATCAGGAATGCTTGGACTGGAATTTCTTTCTAATAATGAAAAAATATATTTTTGTTCCAATGCTGTGTTTCTTCATTCATTGCTCTAATCTTCTTTGTTGCATTAATAATACTCTCTTAAATATTTAAAATATTTCCCCAATATGCTGATGACAGTCCCCTGCATGAATGTATCTTTAAAGTCATGCATAGACATCTGTCACAGAAGAACTAATTTTAAAAAGAATCTTCAACACCAGAATGAGTGAAATCTGAGGGAAAGTGTTATAAATCATTAATTACATGAATACATTAAATCTCCTCAAAGAGCTAAAATGAAAATTCTCTTGTTAGGAAAGAATGTAGTGTTTATTTAGCAAAGGCAGAGATGATAGCTACATTGTTGGAAAGAGTAATTTGTTAACAATTCTAGAGTAATTTACATGATAGACTAATTTGCAAAAATCTGCATATATTTGTCAAGATGACTGGTTTGTCTTGGTGCTAAAGGGCCCCAGAACTTCTTCCTACTGCATTTATAATTTTGGGGATTCTCCTCTCTCGCGTGGTATCATAGGTGCTATGTGTAGGTGGTAATGACAACATGTTCCGTTTTGAAAGTTTCTTACTGCAGCAGCCATTGATTATTATTTTCTTACATTTTACAACTGAACCCAGAATGTTAAAATGGTGCACCATGATGTGCATGTTATGTAAATTCTACCTGTATCAAGCAGGAAATTCAATGCTTCTCATTGCTCCCCAGACTTTAATGAACAGTAGTAGTGCACTGCCACTATCTGCATTCACATGAGGCAAATAAAATTTAGTTAATCTGGTTGAACTGGATCTGGCAGATTGCTCAGCTGAGAAAAGTTCCCTGTTAGATCTTGGTAAAATTTTAGTAGCTTCAGTTTACACACTTTGTGAGTCAGAGGGAAGATTTTCACTTTTATAGTGTCTTTCTTAAAGTCTGCGGCATTTCTGTCGTGTTTTCTTAGGTATCCGGCTTTTTCTGTTTAATATTCAGTGCCTGTATGAGAGAAATATGCTAATAACCAGTCTGTAATTTTATTGCACTAAACTGAGCGAGGTAGAAGCCACACTGGGGAATGAGTAATCTTGCCCTGGAAGCAAACATACTTATGCTTTTCTAAATATCCACTGTATCCATTCACTTCTGTTGCAGAATTGTGACTATCTTAATAAAGACATACTATATCAAATCCCACAGTGTCTTAATCTCCAGAGCAGGGCTGTGTTTTCTCTTCCCTTTTGTCTCCAAACTGGGACAACTTGAGATAAGCCTCTGTTATTCCAAGAGTGAACACTGCAAATCATGTGATCTGCTGCTTTGCATGTCTGGAGGAAGCTCTCCCAATAAGCTCTGAAGGTATCTTATCCACATTTAACACTCCATTTTCGAGGTGATATTTATTTTTTCTGATAAGGGACATAATGATGCACCTTTTTGACTCACTGAGGTGTTTCCAGACCAAAATCTATATTGGTAATTTTCAGACTTATTAAGCTGCAAGTAACCTTTTGAATAATTATTTTTGTCATTGCTGTATCTTGATAGAAGACTTCTCATCATGAAAAAGCCAAGGATTAAGAAATATGTTGATGACTTTAAAGTCATTGAAAGTTCATGGCTTCCAAAGGTCTGTAGTGAGCCAGCACTTTAATTTAAGGAGAGAGAAATCCAAATTTGGATCATATTAGAAAACCTCCAAAATAAACTAAATGAGAATATAACAATATGAGCTGTCATGAAATGGTATTTAGTGACCAGGTGCAGCCACATCATATTGGTTCTATCTGTACAGTGCTATTCTTCTATCATCACAAGTATTAATATTCACTGACTCCAGTAACATCCATTTAATTGACTTACGTGTTGAGCAAATGTAAACAATCAAGTTAAAACCATTGTGTGGCTCTTTGGAAACGATACTTGTGCTATTATGACCTTCTGTTTTGCTATAATCACGTTTACTAAAGGCACTACGGTTCCCATAACTAACCATATCAGAGGATAGAGAAACAGTTACATTTTGCCATCTTTCATTCAAGGTGATGTATAGAACATTACTTCTATGTTTACTGTTAAATTACTTGAATCATCGTTCCTTGAAAGAAAAGGTGCTTATCTGAAGGAGTAAAAAACCATGAAAACTATATATTCTGTTTTAATGCCCTTCCCCTTTGTATTTTAAATACTTCAATTATGGATTTGTATTTTTCATCTGAAGTATTGCTGAACCTTCACCCTGGCTGGTCATGATGAACATTTCTCTACTGGACAGAGTCAGATTTGTTTTATTGTGTGTCACAGACTGAGTGATATTATTGAAAGACACCTGTTCAAGCTCCTTATAGCTAAGGGATAATCTACTTTTGGTTTTGGTGAATGTGTGCAAGTCATCACTGCTGTGAAAATCCAAGTAGCCATGAAGAAGACTTTAAAGTCTTTAGATGATAGGGATATTTCTAATTGCAGTATTATACATGCATTTCTACTGAGTTGTTTCAGAACTTTTGTGTAACATGTCTTCTATATTCAATGAAGGAATTTTTTAAAACATTAAGTCATATAAAATTATGATCTTTATGAATGAATAATTTCCAAATGCAGAGATATTTCCAGTGTCTCTGCACTAGTTTGGAAAAACTTGGAAGTTATTAGAAATGGTTTTTTGACATATTAATCTGGATTATGAATAAAATTTTTAGTGACTCTTCTTTTCAGCATTTTATTAATGTGTTTGCATTCTTTACATGAACAGAATATTAGAATCATAGAATCATGTAGGTTGTATAAGACCTTTAAGATCATCAGGTCCAACCATATACTTAAAATTGTCAAGTCCACCACTAAACCATGTCACTAAGTTCCCCATCTACCCATCTTTTAAATACCTCTAGGGATGGTGGCTCCACCACTTCCCTAGGCAGCCTCCAATACTTGATAACCATTTCAGTGAAGAGATTTTTCCTAATGTACAATATAAGCCTTTCTTGGTGCAACTTGATGACATTTCCTCTCATCCTATCACTTGTTACTTGGGAGAAGAGACCAACAACCCCCTTGCTACAACTTCCTTTCAGGTAGTTGTAGAGAGCAGTAAGGTCTCCCTGAACCTCCTTTTCTCTGGTTTAAATAACCCCAGCTCCCTTAAGACTTGTGCTCTAGGCCCTTTACCAGCTTTGCTGCCCTTCTCTGAACACTCTCCAGCACTTCAAGGTCTTTCTTGTAGTGCGGGGCCCAAAACTGAACCAGTATTGGAGGTGTGGCCTCTCTGGTGCTGTGTACAGGAGATGATCACTTCCTTAGTCCTGCTGGCCACACTGTGATACAAGCATATGGGCATATTAATCTTCTTACTGTCTGCATTAATTAATGTTTTTAAATACTATTGCAAGCTGGAAGTTCCCAAGTTTGTAAGCCAACAAAGTGTCATTAGCAATTTTGCTTTCCTTCATATTATGTTTTCTGGATGTGGAAAAGTGTAATTGAAATCAGCTCAGAGTTGATTTAAAAAAAAAAAAAAATTTCTTAGACACAACCATATGATCTCAACATTGAAGAGAAACTCCAAATTGACAAAAAGGCAAAACAACCCCTCAGTGCTAGCCTAGTACATAATGACAGCTATGTGGCAAGGAAAACTGGTATCCAATAGCACTTGCCAGCAATTTGTGGTGGTCTTTCTTTTCAAGACACTCGTATCAGAATCTAGCACAAACCTCTTGAACTTCAAGATTGTCATTCAACTTGGCTCTGTGCATACAGAATTTATTTGAGCCTACACTCTTTTGCTTACCTGGCACTGTCCTTCTTATCTGCTTTCTCTAAAAGTCTCAACATGGTATTTTGTTATGTACAGCTAGTATTTTGAGTAGCTTTCATGTGTTGACTAATCTGGTTCTTTAGTCTAAATCTGAAGATCCATCTCCTCTGCCTTTCGCTTTCATGCTGATTTCTCTGATCACACTGCACTGCCAAGGAGTTTGGTTGCTGGCATTTACTTCAAGGATGACTCAGATGACAAAGATTAATTATTCCGGTCTCACCTAACTCACTAAATGGAAGGAAACTGTGGAACTTGAGTTAGGGAATTTGTAGAAAAACTCTTTGAAATTTTAATGCTATTTGTTACTGGGAGGGAGATTTAGTAAGATTGGTGTTGGCTGCCCCAGACCTCCTTATGTCTTTTAATGTATTTCATTCAGCGCAACCTTTTCTTTTGTGTTTCTTGTTTGAACTACTAGGCTTGTAGGAAGTCCAGATTCAGGTTCAGTGGGTGAAGATTTGCAGTCATTCCTGCAGCTGCAGAGCTGCATGGCAGAGGGACTTCCAAGGACTTCAGATCAGCGCATGGGGACTGGTGGGAAGCAGAACTCCAAGTGGACCATGCAGCTCATACAGAGGTACTTGTGCAAGCACCTGCAGCAGCTGGGTTAGAGCTAACCCGACATCTTTTTCCAAACGATGGTGGCTATACTGACTGGCTCCAAAAACAAGATGAAAGCTATTCTGTGTGGGGATCATAAGATTTACATGCATAAGCTGTGTGGTTTGGCTCTGCACTCATCTTGAGTGCTATCTCACAGTACATACA
>NW_010206620.1:0-12491 GCF_000695765.1 Mesitornis unicolor
GGCCCTGCCCTTCCCGGGAGCGTTGGTGCAATACCTGCAGCCACAGAGGCGCCTGGAGCCCCCCCTCCCAAGCACCACAACAGCCCCCACCGCGGCTCAGCCCGGGGGCTTCAGCTTCACAGGGGGAGTTAAACCCCCCCAACACCCAAACAGGAGCCACGGAGCTGGTGCTCAGCCTTGTCCTGTCTCCTTTGCAAAAAAAAACCCCAGGGATTTTTCATTTTAATGCTGTGTCACCCTCTCCACCCCCCTAGAAATAATTTAAGACGACAATTTATGCATTTGATGCGTGAAAGGCACAAGGGAAACCCAGCTCTGCATGGGCAGCATCGCTCGGCTAAGTCCTAAAAGCAAGCAAAGGGCACTGAGCACCCATGGGGGGAGCACCCAGGGCCCCATTGCCCTCACGTCCCTCCAAATTCTCCTGTTGTCCCTCTGGAGAGAGCCCTGGCATTTCAACCCCCAGCAGGGATCAGATAAGGAGCACAAAGCCCCGATTTTCACCCGCTGGGGCGATGCTGGCACCGGCAAAGCATGTGATGAGGGCAGGGCATAAAGGGGCATTTTCTGGCAGGAAGAATCGGCTTTTTGTGTTTGCCAGGACACAAACAAACCCAGGAGGAGCAGGAACAGCAGCGATCGTGGGGTTTACACCCATCTGGCTCCTTCCTGAAGGAGAAGAGAACCCGACCAAGCACTGATATCGAGCTCTGAGGCACTCAGAGGGCGTTGACAACCTCACAACCAGCGATAGCAGCCCCGGCTTCACTTACGCAGTGGTTTTACGAGGGTGGTGCCCTGGGTCCCATCCTGGCTATTCCGGACAGGGCAGCTCCCACTCCAGCACCGCCTCCAAACCAGGGATAAGGAGCAGGACAGGGAGCAGGCACAGCCAAAATCGGGCTCATTTCCTCACATTTAAGCTACAAGGAAGGGCTCCCGGAAGGGGAAAGTCCATCAACTAATTAAGTTATCGACCTGCAGGTAGAGGTGATGGGTTCAGCCCTCACCTCATCGCCCGATGGTCTCATTTATTTCCTTTAGAGCATTACGCAAAGAGGGGAAACTCACAGCAGGGAGAGGAGGGCGCTGGGGCTGCTCTGAACATTGGGGTCATGCAAGGACGGACCTGCCCCCTGTGAGGGCCTGGCATCCCCTTCCCTTCCTGCATCCGTCTGGAAACGGCAAGAGGGGGAAAAAAAAACCCAATGGGATCGGTGTTTTCCCTCCCGCAAACGGTAGCGGTTGGCAGGGCAGAGCTCAGCTGCGCTTTGCCGGCGTCGTTTTGGCTTTGCCAAGCTGTGAAACGCCCACTGGAGCCTGGCAAGTGATCCCTGGTGCTGAAATGAGAGGAAAGTCACTCATTTTGGTCAAATATAGCATTGGAAATGTCCTCCCTGCCCAGGGCGATCCCCTCCCGCAGCAGCACAGGCCGCGTCCGTCCCTTCCACACCAAACAACGCGGTTTTGTTCAGCGTGAAATTGTCATTTCTTAAAAGGGGAAGGAGCAGAGCAGCCCCCGCAGCCTTCACGGGGCAGCAGAGCTGGATTTCCAGCCCCCAAAACCCTCACCGAGCACACAGATGTGATTTTGCAGGAAAATACTTTGCTAATCTCGGCTTATTCCCCTCGCCAGACCCATCTTTAATTCTCAGCTGCTGTTTCGAGGGCGTGGATAGAGACGTCTGCTGGAGAATGAGAAATAAAAGCCTTGGGAGGTAAATGAGGGGAATTTTCGACAGTCAAGATGAAATCACTCTAAAAATTAAGTGGTACCTGCAGAATGTGCCAAGGGAGGCTCAGTGGGCTCTGCTCTGGCACAGGAAACGCAAACCCCAAGCCTGGATGGGGATTTTCTTCCCAGAGCTCCAGGTGAGCCATTACAGATGAAAACCACAGTGGGAATGGCCCAAATGGGGCTGACCAGGTCCCAAACGAGATGTTTTTGCAGACTGATGGGAAATTACAGCTGGATGCGATAGCACCGCGCTCTCCACGAGAGGGAGACCGGCCCCTGCCGCAGCGGGGACTCGACCGCAGCAAAGCGAACCCGGCAGCTGCTTCGCCCTGCGCCCATTTCCAACGCTGCCCTCGTCTGCCCCCCCCGATTTTGGGCTAAAGGATCCACCCCCCCCGGCCATGAGGAACCCAGCATAGAGTAATAAAATGATTTATTCTCATCGCCTCTTGTTGTAGAGATCAGTTATGTACAGAAACTGTAAAAAAAACCTCAAGAGCAATTACGGATGCTGCTGGAAAATAAAATCACGGGCGCCGGGAGGAACCCCGATGGGGCGGGAAGGAGCCTTGGAGGGGGGGGTCTCTCTGCTTCTCAAATATCCTTGATGACCTCCTCAAGCTCCTCTTTCGTGTACATGTGGAACTTCATCCCCGGCTCCACCGTGGCGAGCTGGAAGAGAAGGAGCAAGGGGTTAAAAGCGAGGGGACAGCGTGGGGCAGGGGACAGCGGGAGCAGCTGTTCCTTGCTGCCTGATCTGCCAGCCCAGCAGGATCCCTGCCCCCGTAACTCGCTCTTTGATGCCCTAAAATAGCCGCCTGCCGCAGGAATAGCTTTGAATTGACTCAGGCTCCGCATAGCAGCGACTGTTGGGAACGGGCAGGCTCTGCTGCTCGATGGGGGAAAAGAGACCTCGTTAATGAGAGTCCTTCGTTAAACGCTCCGCTGCAGCTCAGTGCAGCCCTCAAGGGCTCCTTCTCCTCCAAAAACCTGCCAAGGGTACAAATCCCGGCCTGTGATGCGCCTTAGGAGAGCCAGGATGGCAAAAGGGTTGGCTCTGGGAAACTGAGGCAGAGGCAAAGCCACGTTTTGGTCACCAAACCCCAAAATAAGCGAAGCGCGGTGCCCCTCGCAGCCGCCTGGTGCCCTGTGCAGGCAAGGGATGGAGATCTCCGTGAGGGGCAGAGGGGGTGGCACCCAGGGCAGGCAGCTGAGCCGCTGCATGGGCAGCAGAACGAGAGATGCTCCAGGAGTGACGACACCGGGAGAGGCTTTCGATGGCACCCAACTCGGTGTGAGAGCCCGGCTCAGCAGCTGCTGCGGGCAGACGAGGGCAGGAAGATGCAGGAGGGAGCTGGGATGCTCCAGACCTCGCCCCAGGCACCGGGCACGCATCTTTGCTCTGAAGGGATCAGTGTTTGGTTGCAATATTTGGAGCTGCAGAGGGTCCTGGTGAATCCCAGAGCGTCTCTGCTGGCAAAGGCACCCATCAAACAGCACAGGGTGATGTGATGCAATTTTGGGGTAGAGGGAGGGCAGCCGTAAGCGTTTTTCATGGAGAAAAGTCCCAAACACTCAGGCTGAGAGCCCCTGACAGCCCAGGCGTGCTCAGACACCAGACACTTGCAGATGTCACATTAGGCCCCTCAGAAGGCACCCGTGTGGGTGCTGGCCTGATGCTAAGACCCAAATGGACTTGACAACACATGTACAGACAGCCTGAAACCCAAAATAAGGATTCAGGGGCACCAACCACAGCCTGAAACCCAAAATAAGGATTCAGGGACACCAACCGCAGCCTGAAACCCAAAATAAGGATTCAGGGGCACCAACCACAGTCTGAAACCCAAAATAAGGATTTAGGGACACCAACCACAGCCTGAAACCCCAAACAAGGATTCAGGGGCACCAACCACAGCCTGAAACCCCAAACAGGTACTCAGAAACAGCAACCACTCTGGTTTTCTACTCTGCTCAAACCTGTGCCTCACCTCCACCTACAAACCAGCGCTTTTCTCAACTCTTCCCTTCCAGGCACCACAGGGAAGTCATTAATTTAAGAGCTCATTTAAGGCTCCTGACCTTCACCGCCAACAGGTTTAACTCCTCATGACCACACTTCGCCTTTTCTCTTTGCTGCTGGATGGAAAATCCCCCAGAAGGGAGGGAAGGGGCTGCAGGAAATCAACCCGAGCACCACATCTTTCAAAAAGGCTGCAAAGCAAAGCAAAGCAAAGCAAAGCAGCTCCTTCAGGTGGGAGATTTCCAGGCAGAGGAGGGGCTCGAGTCAATGGAGACCTTTTGATCCTCAGCACATTCTGGTCATATTTAACCCCGCCACGATTCCTCAACAAGCCCAGGGCTCTGCCAAGCACAGTTAAGCCCCAGTAAAGGGGAACGTGACACGAGGACAGCGCAGGGCTCCTCTGCCACGGGTTCTTCGCACTCTACTGTGGATCTCCCAAAAGAGACCTGGACCTGGTCAGGAGAGAAGGGATCTGTGCAGCTGGGGAGGTGCATTTCCACCACCCAGCATCATTTCTGGACAGAGCATCCAAGTTCTCACTGTGTCATTGGTCCTTCCCACCCAAGAAAGCCCTGGTTAGCGATGTCAGGAAGAGTTTCTGGCAGTGGAATTGAATGAAAAATGTGGGGTGTGCATTTTTAGGCTGTTTGGGAAAGGGGTTCCCAGCGCTCACAGGAAAGGAATGGGAGAGCGGCTCAGGAGCTGGAATGAGGATTTGGAAAGGTCCAGTGTCTCATACCCCACCCAAAATAGAAGCAAACTCTATACACCAGCCTTGCTCATCACCCAGCCATTATCACTAACGAACTGCACGGGCTTTACCCTTTTTTACCTCCTAAAAAAGAGCATTACGAGCGGGGTTTAAGGGGACAGGTACCACTACAAATTGATCTCCAAGAGATCAGGTCTGGCTGCTCGCAGGCAAAACCCAGGGCTTGGAGGAGTGCGTTTGTTCCTGGAGGCTTCACCTCTTGGGTCCTCCCGTCCAGCAGATTTTTGGCACTGCCCCGAGACTGAATATAGCACGTCCAGAAGTTGTATAATTTTCATTCCTTCTAATATTACAAGTACCAGGAGAAAAAAGAATGGCTCAACCCCGGGGAAGAAAATCCGGCCGGCACATCAGGGTGCCACGGGCTGACTTGGCTGGTGTAAGGTCAGCAGGGGCTGCAGCCCATGGTGGCCAGCACGTCAGGGTGCCACGGGCTGACTTGGCCGGTGTAAGGTCAGCAGGGGCTGCAGCCCATGGCCAGGAGTCCCCCAAAATCGCTGCTGCCAGGGAAAGGGGCCCAGCCACAGCCTCTAGGAGGCAAAAGGAAGCTGCAACCTTTCCAAAATGCCACACACAACACGCTACAGTGGGCAGCTCGAAGACACAAGGACAAAATGATCAAGGGAGTGGAGCATCTCCCTTCTGAGGAGCGGCTGAGGGAGCTGGGGCTCTTTAGTTTGCAGAAGAGGAGACTGAGGGGAGACCTCATTCATGGTTAGAAATATTTCAAGGGTGAGTGTCACGAGGATGGAGCCAGGCTCTTCTCGGTGACAAACAATGATAGGACAAGGGGTAACGGACACAAACTGGAACACAGGAGGTTCCACTTCAATTGGAGAAGAAACTTCTTCTCAGTGAGGGTGACAGAGCACTGGCCCAGGCTGCCCAGAGAGGTTGTGGAGTCTCCTTCTCTGCAGACATTCAAAACCCGCCTGGACGCCTTCCTGTGTAACCTCATCTGGGTGTTCCTGCTCCGGCAGGGGGATTGGACTGGATGAGCTTTGGAGGTCCCTTCCAATCCCTAACATTCTGGGATTCTGTGACACCTGCAGCCATTGGCTCGGGAAGTCCTAAACTGCTCCATTCCTTGCTCAGAGGCAGCCCCTCTCTACCAAAAGCAAGCAGGCAGCTTCTTAACTGGACGTTTCAAATGCAAGATGCCACTGAGATGCTCGCAAAGACCACAGGCAGCGCGGACCCCTGCTCCACATCGCAGTCGCTAACAGCGGCGCGGTTACCTCGATGTTGGTGGCGTTCAGCTTCTCCTCCATGACTTGTTTCAGGATGACGAGGGAAGATTTGATCGCTTCTTTCAGCGTCATTGACTGTAAAACAAAACGTCGATGGCACTGCTGAGGCTCAAGCACCCACTTGTACCTTAGCCCTTTGCAGAAGCGCGCTGCTCTCCCTCCCGCTCCTCCCGAAGCCGTTTGAGCTGTCACTGGCAGCAAACTTAAAAGCTTATCAAGTTATCTGCAGTATCAACAAGAGATCAAAGCGCGCTGTCCAGGCAGGGCAGCGACAATTGCGAGGATGGCGACTTTCTGCTTCTGTTTAACTTTTTACCAAGCTTAAGAACTGTTAATCTGGGCACATAAACCTTCCTGTCGGGATGGGGACACGAGGGTCCCTTTCCCTTCACCAGTTACTATCAACCAGTTCGTCCCAATGAGCTCCAGCGGGAGCTCCGAAAAGCCGGGTTCCCTCTTGGCAGAGGCCTTTGTGCTTTAATCACATAAATCCCTGCACGAGAGGAAGTGGAGCAACAGCGAAAGGGTGACGAGAGCTGCGTTTGCAGCAACTCTGCACTTGGAAGGTGGTTACAAACCCAAAACTTGGGACAGTTCTGGTAGCGAGCAAATTAAATCTTTGAGTCTTCGGCTGGAAATCGTCACAGCAATTGTGCTTTTCGTGACAGCGTTTGGTTTCTCACACACAGAAGGGGCAGCTTCCCCCTCACGAAGGAAGCTGCTGTTTAATATCAAACAGCACTGGCAGCCCAAAAGCCCTTCACTTCGGTGGCTTAGCAGATCTGATGAAAAGCAGCCGCCTGCTTTAATTCGCTCTGCGCAGGCCGTGTCCACACCGAGTCCTGACGCCGACCAGCGGCACTGTACAGCAGCTCTCTTATTTATAGAGCTCTTCCTGACATGGTCTTAATTATCACCCGCTGCAGGCCGGGAGCAGCATCACTGACAGCGGGCTGGCGTTCAGCTGCAGGGGGGAGCGCTGGCTGTGGGATCCTCACCCGCAGCTCAGCGCTGACGTTAAGCACAGGATCGACTGCCAAGGACCCAGTCCCACCCTGAGGAGGCCCTGCACCTCCTCTGCGGCACAAGAGGGGCCTTACAAATCGCTCGTCGGGAAGGGATCCAGTGGATCCTTGTAGGTTGTGAATTATCCCCGTAACGTGCGAGGTTGTCAGCCCCAGCTCTGCCTTTTACCTTGTGGTAAACCTCCTGCAGAGAGCTCTGTGCGCCTTCCGAGGCGGAGCCGATGGCTCTGGCATCGCACTGAACAAACGTCCCCGAGGGGTCCATGTGAAACCTGTGGGAACACGGGCGAGACAGTGAGCGGCTGCTGCACCCCGTCCCACACTGCTGCACCCAGGGGCTGCCCCTCCAGCCCCCCAGCGCTCCCTGCACAGCTTGGAGCAGGGACCCCTCAGCAGCGACGCAGGCAGAGCTCGCAGCAACCCCTCGCTGTGTCCAGCCTCCTCATATACCCAGCGGCCCTGGGCCACTGCGATTCTGGCAGCAGCAGCTCTCTCCTCCTGGCATGCAGAGACCAAGGTTTGAGGGGTGCCAGAGCCACCTGCAGACACCCACTGGGCTGGGAAGCTACAAGGAGAGCTCTACACCCCCGACACTGCCCTCCATACTCAGTTTTCCTTTTTATTTCCCCCCTTAACTTATTTCTTTAATAAAACCAGCAGGTTTACGCTACTGCTCCTGGGAGGGAGACCTTATTGGGGTGGCTGTGCCGTGTTTGAAGCACACCAGTTCAGGTTACAGCTGCTCCACCACCTCCCCGAGGAATGTTACAGCGGGCTCCACGTATTATGTTACCATGGACTCTGCTAGTCCTAAAGGTAAGAATAAACTCAGGACCAGGAGAGCTTTAACGCCTCCCTCCCGCCTAGAAAACCACATTAAAAAAGCAAGGGTTCAGTGAAGGCACAGCGTTATCTTCAACCCTGAACAAGCAGCCCATGCTCACAACCCATGCTTTGAAGAGAAGGGTTTGAACGCATTAACAAACACATCAGGTACATAATGGGATAAAGCCCGAGTGTTTGGCTTAAGGAAAATCCCAGAATCAAGTCATTAAAGCGTCCTGGGAAGCTCCAGTAGGCGTTTTGTCTCTTCCCAGAGCTGGTGTGGATTAAGAGATGAACTTACAGCTGGGGTCCCTTCTCATCGACTCCTCCAAAAAGCAGCGCGACACCAAACGGACGAGACTGCAACAGAGAGGAGCCAATGGGTTAGGCAAGGCCAGGGCAAAGTCAGAGGGGAACCAACTGCACCCCCAGAGCCCCCCCCAGAGCTCCGCACCATCGCCCCTGGGTCTGCGTCCTCCTCCCCAAACTGCAGCGCCAGGTTGGACACGGCCTGTGTCACGCTCTCCACTGTCATGGTTTCGTTGTAGGTGAACCAGTGATTCTGCAAGGGAAAAAAAATCAAATAAAGATTCAAATTATCAACTTGTTCCCTAAATACGACAGTCCTGGATCGTTCACACACGGGGCTGGAGCGATGACCTGCATGGCCACCAAGACAATTTCCTTCCAGCACCCTCAGGGCGGCTGCTGGCACCTGGGACACAGAGGGAAGAGCAGAAGAAGCTGGGAAGTTTGTGCAGGGATCCCCCCAAAAAGCTGGGGATAACCTAGGCCCTGGGATGCCAACAGGGAACACGCAGAGCACTTTATCCCAGCATCTGTGAAGCGATGGGGTTATCTGGTTCTCCAGAGGCAGGAAAAGTGCTGAGACGTGGGAAAACCTCACAGGAAAATCTTTGCTACAGCGCAGAGATTTGGACCCGGGACTTCTGAGCACCTGAGGCATCAAGTACATTTATGGGAGCAAAAATATAACCAACACAACCAGTCTTTTGTCAGCACAGATTCAGACACACACAGCCCCACACGTTCACTGGAGCACATCCACCAGTGCTACGAGACCACTGGAGACCCTGCCATAAGATTCCCACCAAATGTGCAATATTAAAGAAGGGAAAAAAATACAGGGGAGACTTCACTGTTCTGCAAAAGCCCCTGAGGGAAGCTGCACCCCCTGTAATCCTCCCTCTCCACGAGCTCCTTGGCTGGAAGGAGACTTCTGAGACAGCTCGGAGCCTGGTGGTGGTGTTTTAAGAAGAGAAATGTCAAGTCTCACCTGAGTCTCCACTCTTGCTTTATCAATTAAAGTCTTTGCATCAGCTATTAAGCCACTCATGGCACACCCTGGAACGAGAGAGGGGAAACACGAGTTATTTCACTCATTTTTGTGATGTATTCTCACCCCCAGATTGCCCAAAGCCCACAGTGAAACACAAAAAGCTGCAGGGCAGAGCGGGGCCGTGCGTGGGAGCACACAGCATTGCCACGACTCAGCTTGTTGGAAAGGAAGGAGATGGAAAAGGAAAGGATGGGATCAACACAGATTTGCTCAGGAGCAAGGACGGGCCCCCAGCTGCAGGGCAGGAACGTAACTGACTTCTCCCACCCACCCCAAATCTGAACGGGTTAAAGGAGCCACATTTGAGGCCTTCCAAAAGGGGATAACTAAGAAAAACTTCAGGGGAATTCATTGATCGCCTCCACAGGGGAACCCAGCGCTGGGGGAAGATGCAGCAGGAGCCTCCAGCACAGACCCTGCTCCAGGAAGAGGAGCTGTAACACAGGCACACAAGAGGAGGAAATTGGACTCTCCAGAAGCTCCTTCCATGCCCCGTGGCAGCAGCAACGTGGGTATTTTGGAGGTCTCCTGCTTTTCAAGGCGACATATTTGGTCATGAGCCCGTGGCGGGCCCCCTCACAGCGCAGGAGGCTGCTGTGAGCAGGGGCTCAGGCTAACATTAGTGCTCCGAGAGCAACTGGCCTGGAGTCAAGCCTTTCGCAGTAATTCCCTGCTCTCCCAGATCTAAATTTGGGATAAGCCTTCATGAGGGAGGTCACTGAGGCGGGGAGCGGGGGGGTGCTTCAGCTGCCTCTTCCTGCTCCTGTAACTATGTCCTGCTGGCCTGGAGCCTGGAAAACCAGTGACCAGGGGCTGGTGTGCACTGGGAGGGATGAGCTGTGTTCAGTTCTGGGCCCCTCACTAGAAGAAGGATGTTGAGATTCTGGAGCGTGTTCAGAGAAGAGCCACAAGGATGGGGAGGGCTCTGGAGAACAAGCCTGATGAGGAGCGGCTGAGGGAACTGGGCTTGTTTAGCCTGGAGAAGAGAAGGCTGAGGGGAGACCTCATCACCACCTACAACTGCCTCAAGGGAGGTTGTGGAGAGGTGGGTGCTGGGCTCTTCTCCCAGGTGATGGGGGATAGAACAAGGGGAAACGGCACCAAGCTGTGCCAAGGGAGGTTCAGGTCAGAGATAAGGAGGAAGTTCTTTCCTGAGAGGGTCGTCAGAAGCTGGACCAGGCTGCCCAGGGAGGTGGTGGAGTCACCATCCCTGGATGTGTTTAAAGAGCGGGTAGACGAGGTACTTAAGGATATGGTTTAGGGGGTAGACAGGAACGGTTGGACGTGATGATCTCAGAGGGCTTTTCCAACTGAGCCATTCTGTGATTCTGTGATGAGCATTCCCCGCTGGGCTCGGCGGCCCCAAAACGCTGCTTCTGATGCTCCCAGAAGACAGCAAGGATGGGCCCCCAGCTGCAGGGCAGGAACGTAACTGACTTCTCCCACCCACCTCAAATCTAAACAGGTTAAAGGAGCCACATTTGAGGCCTTCCAAGAGGGGATAACTAAGAAAAACTGAAGGGGAATTCATTGATCCCCTCCACAGGGGAACCCAGCGCTGGGGGAAGATGCAGCAGAATATTGATTTATAAATATATAAAGCTGATTTCTTTCTCCTTACCAATGTGGGAATCGATCTCCACGATCTTCTCGATGCTGCTGGGCTCCATCAGCGGGGACGTGATCCTCTTCTCCACGGCCAGGCAGACGCCCTCCGAGGTCTGGATCCCGATGGCCGTGGAGCCGAGCTGAAAAACCACGGCACAGTCACCACCAGCTCACGTAAATATCAGCAGCACAAGGCTCATTTTGACTTGCATTATTTGGAGGTGTTTTGTTTTGGAGACAATCGCATCACCCACCCTCAAAATCCGACAGCTTTTGTACAGCAAATTTTAAATATGAAGATTTGAAGTGGGAAACTAGAAAGGTTAAAGCCACGCTACTTCCCAGCTGGATAGTGCACCCAGCAGGGCTGCAGCAGATCATTAATCTCTTCCCTGAGCAACATCCATTTTTACAGCTTAAAGCCTTATGAATTTAAAAGGCCTCACGAACCTTCCTTTGCAAGGCAGAAATTAAATTTTAAAGCGAGGGGAGGATTTCACATAATGGCCTTAATTCTGCCTGCAGCTGCACTTCTGGCTTAGCCGGTTCTCTCTCCATTAGCTCTTTTTCTCCCAAGTGCCCTTGTATCCACAAAATTTATAACAGGAACAAGAGCGTTTTGGGCTCGTGGTGTTTTCCAGCAGTGGTTCGTCACCTGCAGCGAGTTTCACCCTGGTTGTGCAGGATATTTAAAGGGTGAGTGTCACGAGGATGGAGCCAGGCTCTTCTCGGTGACAAACAATGATAGGACAAGGGGTAACGGACACAAACTGGAACACAGGAGGTTCCACTTCAATTCGAGAAGAAACTTCTTCTCAGTGAGGGTGACAGAGCCCTGGCCCAGGCTGCCCAGAGAGGTTGTGGAGTCTCCTTCTCTGCAGACATTCAAAACCCGCCTGGACGCCTTCCTGTGTAACCTCATCTGGGTGTTCCTGCTCCGGCAGGGGGATTGGACTGGATGAGCTTTGGAGGTCCCTTCCAACCCCTAACGCTCTGTGATTCTGGGACACCCCAGCATCACCTTGGCCATGAGCAGAGCTGAGGGTCTCACGGATCTCAAGGGTTCCCACCAGCTCCTGCTTCACTCGCAGCTCTTCCACGCTGGGGAATTTCCTGCTCAGTCGTGGTGTGGAGATGCTGACTCCAAATATCCAACAGCTACACAGTGTCATTGCAGTGACTGCTTCCTCAGGCAGCTACACCTGAAACCACAGCCCTGGCAGAGGGGAATCTCCCCATTGCAGGCACTCATGGTTTTAGACTTTGCCCAACCTTCCTGTCCTCTAAGGACGCAGCCAGCCACAGCTGTGCACAAACCCCAAGGGAAGAAGGGACACCTGATGCTATTCCAGATGTATTTTTGTTAATGAAGCTACAGCATATGAATAAAAACTCTTCCTACATCCCTGACACGTTGCAAGAGCCACCTCAGCTGCCGTTTCGTCACTAAGGCTGACCTGGAAAAAAGGGAGAAGGCTCCCGTACGATTACCACTCTGGTTGATGGTTTTGTACCGACGTCCTTCTGAGAGTTTTGACTTCCCAACACCTTAATTACTTTTTGCCTCCTCATTTAAGCAGTGCTTCAAGAGCTAAAGCAGTCCAGGGAAGGTAAAGCCAGCGCCTCCTTCTCCCCAGCCCCAACACAGAACTGCTCAGAGCTCCTTTGCTTCATCACTTGCCCAATCACCCCCCAGTTTAAACCTATTTCCAGTCACATTCTCAGAAACAAAACCATTCCTCAATTAAAAGCATTTAACACCCCAGCAAGGCCATGAGGCTCTGCAGAGGTGCTGTACTTCGCTCCTTTACCTTCAGGTGCTAAAATTCACCCGAGCGAATGCTGACTCACTCCCAGCTGCAAGGACAGCGAGCTAAGAAAAGGAGA
>NW_010206620.1:12505-13796 GCF_000695765.1 Mesitornis unicolor
AAAGTTGCCATTTCGGGGTTTTTTAGGTGACTCCGTGTTTACAAAGCCCACAGATCAAAAGGGAACACTGCGTGTGCTGAGGGAAAGAAAAAGCAGAGCACTCCTCTGCTCTTAGACAAGGGTTTAAGGACACGAAGCGCACAAAGCGCTGGCAGGGTGAGCTTCTACGGGCAGAGCCACGGGGTACGGGTGTTCAGGACCTCTCCCAGATTTGATCTGGGGATTAGCATCTTCAGATTGTGTTTGGTTTGGGGCTAAATTGGTTGGTAGGAGACTGGGAAAGGGAAAATTTGGGGGAAATCGATGGCTGTTGATTCTTCCCGAGCCACAAAAGAGCAGAGCTGTGGGTTTAGCAGGACAGGAGTCAAACGCTGGCACTCAGCTCTTCCACTGCCAGAGGGGAAAGGCTGGCAAGGAGCTGCCAGGGCAGTGGCACGCAGGAACAGCACCTATGAGGAAAGGCAGGGGCTCCTGCTCAGCGTCACATACAGCCCTGGGAACCAGTCAAACCCTGCCTCACTGCACAGCCCAAAGGAACACAACCTGACCGCGTTATTTCTGCCCAAACCCAGGCTCTGGGATCCAAAGAGCCCTTAACATCACAGCCAGAGCTGACAGTACCTTAATGGCCTCGATGGCATACTCCACTTGGAACAGCCTTCCCTCCGGAGAAAAGGTGTTCACACCCCTGCAAGAAAACAGCGGAGATGGTGTAAAGGGCAGGAAAGCGAAGGCTGACAAGAAACCTGGTGCCTTATTCAGGAGCACTGGCAGGAAGGGTGATGCCAGCTGGAGACAGGCAACGTGAGGGGCAGCTGGGAGATGTCACAGCTTCACTGGAGCCCATTGCCCCCACCACAGACACTTGCAGGGACTGGATTGAGGATGCTTACAGAGAAAGACCAAGAGGAAAGTCAGCAGGGTTAGGAGGAGGTCCCTTTTCCCAGCACACTGTGCACTGTGGATGCTGGCAGCACGCTGCCTTTGGTCTCCAAGCATTGTGCCTTCTCTCAGCACCAGGAGTCAGCAAGGTTTTGTTTTACCAGCACAGGCCCATTCCTTTCCCTGGATGCCCCATCCCATCCCCTCACACCAGCCCAGCCTGACCACTGCTTCTCCCACCCCACCACACAAAGTGGGAGATGACCCTGCCCTACCCGCCTGACCCCGGGCCTCCGTTCTCACGCAAATGCCCCCTCCCAGGGATTTCTTAAGCCTGGCTTCAGGGGGGCATTTAGCGCGATAAACTCCAGCCTTATGAGACCCCCAGGGACCCCCGCCCGCAGCCTCC
>NW_010206621.1:0-22341 GCF_000695765.1 Mesitornis unicolor
CCGGAGGTGCAGCCCTCCGGGGTTTCGTGAGCAGCCAGCGCCAAGAGCCCGCTCTGAAACGGGCTTCGGGCTGCAATAGCATCCTTGAAGTGCAGCCCAGCTCTTCGAGCCTCGGCCGCTCTGCCGTGTCTTAAATCAGCGCTAAGACACCTGAAGCCCAGGGTCACTCTCCCAATAGCCTCATCCGTTACAAAAGTCAACCCGGCATTCGAGCTGGTTGGTTGCCTGCTCCGACCCTTCCGGCATCGCAGCATGCTGCAGCTCACCGGCCAACTTCTACAGCCTTGTCCCTGCGACCCTGGGCAGCTGCGTGCGAAAGCAGCAGGGCGGAAAAGAGCTACGTGCTGAATGCTGCTACTGCTGCTGCTGAAGAGATGAGATGTCAGCCTGACATCCCAGCCACGGGCCTCCACTATGGGAAACTGAGTCACGGCAGCACACAGCAAGCCTGTGACAAGTGCCACTTCGCAGGTCTACCGCTTTAGGCTGAAACCCACCTTCCCTGTGGTGCTACTCGGTTGCAGCAAAGGTATTTATTAATGACAGCCAACACACAACTTGGAATTGCTGTTACAAGGAAAACACTCATACATGCTCTGGGCTTGCCCACTGGATGGTCCTTGCAGAGTCCAGCCTGTGCCATAACTCCTTCTTCTTTGGCAATAGCCGTCCTGCCGGAGAGCCCTGTTGGGAAACAGGCAGCTGCAGCCATGGGAAGGGGATTGCTTAATACGCACACTATTAAAACTTTTACAGAGTTTTTAAACAATCATGCTTAACATCACTATTACATTTCCCATCTGCATCAGTTTTCACTTGAAGCATCCATGTTTCTTACTAAGTCTGTTTTCAGAACGGTCGCCTGCTGAGATACACAGCAAATTGCCCAACCCTTATCTGTGACCTTGTTTGGGTGCAGAGCTGCCCACGCTCACTGAAGTCAGAGCATTAATTGGCATGGCTCAAGCGCTTGCCTGCCTGGCCCTTCCTGTTCCCACTTGCTCTACATTTTTGTAGTATTAAGTAACTTGCCACCAGAAGAACTAGACCAAACTAACTCTGTTTTTGATAAACACATAACATGGCTCTGCCAAAAAGGAAACACCAGTGACATCCTGCCTGTCTCAGCATCTTAATCAGTGTATTGCTTCTCATTTCGGGGATACGCCACCAATTATACACCTACGCCCACAGGAAGGGCTAGGGTGAGTATCTGCCAGAGGAATAATGAATCCGTCAGTGGATGACTGGAGCACCACAGCAAGTACCCAGCCCCATAAATGAACCGAAGATTTAAAAATGCAGCTCAGTGCATGACAGATCATTGCTGCAAACCAGGGTAAGGTCATTACTACAGGTACAGAAGCGTTAATAGCCATCAGGTGAGATACAGCCCACACACGATTCTTTTCTGTTGAAATTCACTACTTCTCCCCAAGTTCATCAAAATGCTTCTTTAGAGAGAGGTGGTTCGAGTCACTTGCCACTGTGCTGTATTTTTCATGGCAGAGGCACAAGGTCTGCATTTCAAATGGCCAATGCTACGTTTTGGATTCAGTTGCCAAGCGCAGAGCTGGGTATGAAAGCTCTAGCATGTGTTATGCTTTCAGCAGCCCACAAAGCCCTGTAAGCTGGAAAGTAATGCTGGAAGAGCTACAGGTATTAAGTCAGAATTGGTAGGTTTTATCTGGGCCTTTTTCAAATCTTATTCCGCACATTCTTAAATCTTGCAAAGTAAGGGAGATCAATACAGAGGTCTTCGGCCTCTCAGGGAAACTAGGGCAGAATTAGAAAGATGCCATGTGAGCTACAGGAGAAAGACATCAGAACCAGGACTAGGCTTAAACCCACTCATGTGTTGTTTGAAGCCAGCTTCCTCACTCCGCAGAAAGCCTAGACCCTGCCCTGTGGCATTCAATGCCTTGGTCACACAGGTCCACTCAGGTGGTTCTGCTTGCCCCATGCCAGCAATGCCACTACCGGAGGTACTGTGCCAGCTGTGTTGCTACAGCTAGGAGGAACTGAAAATACAACTTTCTGGGAATTTCAACCATCCAACAGCAGAAGCGCTGCGCTATCATGAACAGTGGCACCACTGCTGTTCCTGGGCAAGAACCAAGGACTGATGCTCAGGTAAAGCACTGATGTGTATATTAAGCTAATTTTGTCCATACAAAAGGCAAGTAGTTATTGTGAAATGGCAGCATTTGGGCGTATGAACAAAGCTGAGCCCTGACAGATGAGCACTTAAGTCTATGTTTCCATATAAGACGCCTTAGGAAGATGAAGCCGAGATAATGCTGATGCTAAGAAAACCTAGAAACTGCAAAATGACAGAGATGCCTATATCAAGGCATTTTGTAAGCCCTCTGTACTCCCTGCACCCATCCCCCTAGCACGACCTTGTCCTGACACAGCATACAGCTCTGTCAGCTGATTTTATTTCTGAAATTGTCTGGTTTTGAGGCTCTCAGATGGCACATACTCTGTTCTGCAGAGATGGAAGTGACACTTTGGGTCTAGTTTTTAGCAGTTCTCTTCGAAGTACACACAGCCATACAGACATTGCTAAAAGGCTTTGTTTCCACCAAATCTGCAGCTAGCAAATTCTGGTACCATGGGAGCTGCTGAGCTCCAGCAACCCAACACACCAAACAGAGCACTGCAAAATCACTCAGCCTCCCTTTAACCAAAACATGAAGCTTCTAAGTGATAATATTTGGCTTCCATTATACTGGATACTCAGTGCTGGACCACCATGCTGAAAGAGACTAAAAGAAGCTTTAAAAGGAAGGACAAAGCAAGAGCTGCCTAGGCAGGACTAGCTGACATGAAAGTGGCTTTCCAGAATGCAGGAGCACAATAGGTCTCCTTCACACAATGAAAATCAACAGCTAAACGTTAACCTAAGCCTAACTCTCATACCAGTCCTTCCCAGAGAGACACTTTTCATTAAGTTAGGTACAGGGACTCCTGCTGGTACAGAATTAGGGACTCGGGGGATGAAAGGGAAGGGAATGGCACAAACATATGAACAATGCAGTCAAGTTGGAAAGTGGGGTGAACAGGCATAGGACTAGGAGACACACACACCGAGGGTTTTGGTCAGAACACTTATTCTGCACTAGTTGCAACCTGAACAGACTTACACACACCATAGCTCTGACTCAATCTACTTGTGAGTTATGAAGAAACATCTCATAGGATGCACAGGAGCATATTTTTACAACCCACCTTAGCTTTGAAGTGTCTGTCATTGTTTCACATAGATAAGCTGATCGTTGTTGCTTCTTTCCCTTTAGCAGGCCAGGGTCCTGTTGGCCTTCTTGGCCACCTGGGCACACTGCTGGCTCATGTTCAGCCAATTGTCAGTCAATACCCCCAGGTCCTTCTCCTCCAGGCAGCTTTCCAGCCACTCTTCCCCAAGCCTGTAGCGCTGCATGGGGTTGTTGTGACCCAAGTGCAGGACCAGCCACTTGGCCTTGTTGAACCTCATGTATTTGCCCGCAGCCCATCGACCCAGCCTGTCCAGGTCCCTCTGTAGAGCCTGTCTAGTTTCAGGCAGATCAACACTCTCACCCAACTTAGTGTCATTTGCAAACTTACTGAGGGAGCACTTGATTCCCTTTTACATGTCATTGATAAAGATGTTAAACAGGACTGGCTCCAGTACTGGGCCCTGGGGAACACCACTTGTGACTGGTCGCCAGCTTGATTTAGCTCCATTCACCACCACTCTTTGGGCCTGGCCATCCAGCCAGTGTTTTACCCAGTGAAGCGCATGCCTGCCCAATGAACCAGTAAGATGACAAATGCCAACACTGTTTTCTTTCTAGACCAGCTTGATGCAGAGCAGAGACCACTTGCTTGTTTCAAACCAGCTTTTCCTACCATTTTCAAAGGGTCTCCAGCCTTTGTAGGAAATGCTACACTTCATTTGTAAACATTGCATCACATATCTCATCAAAACCTGATCTTGCAACAGTGATGGTTGTTACAGCAATGCACAAGCTAGAGGATGGGGAGTTAGCGACCCAACAAAGTACAGCTGCCAGAAATAATCTTTTTCTGCTCCTCTCCTCCACAATATAAAAATAAAAATGTACACTTTAAAAAAATTATCATACAAGTACAAATATGGAAAGCATTGTGACCGAGGTTAATGGCTCATTAACTAGCCCTGTAAGCAATTAATGGATTATTTCCACAATGTCAGTTATTGCAATAACTAGGTACTCAGAGTGAATAATTTTACAGTAATTGGCTGTTTTTCCCCCCCCAAATCCTAGCAAGACTGTTTCAAACTTTTGAGGAACACCATCAAGCACCAATAAACCTTTAGAGCAGCTGGTTAGGCCTTAAATGCATCACTGAAATTTTCCTACATGCACGCTACATCAACTGCTTAGAGATGTACTCACATTTATGCTGGAGTGAGCATCTTCTGTCATTTGAAGATAACTCAAACGAATAGAGAATTTCATAGCACCTATAATTTGGTCAAAAATATCTGTCAATTAAAATGGCAAAGCATTAAGAGACAGTCTTAGATAACCTCAAGTCATGACAAATATTGCTTTCTGCACTTGAGGGCAAATTATACCTTGTTAAAGCCAACTTAAATGTTCTCATGCATCCAAAACATTTGTGCCTTCGGCACTCAAGTATCAGTAACAGGATTCCCCTGCGAGTACTACATCTCAAAGTGGAAATGAGTCATGCTGCCCCGAAAAGTGCTGTTTTAAAATTCTTGACCTGGTTTAATACTGAAAGCACTCAAGTATTTCATTTATCCACACTTTGTAAGCCACTATGAAATATCCTAATTATGGTCTTAGAGGCATGTTTCTGCCAAATGAAGGCTTATAAACAATGTATTAGATTGCTATCTAGGATTCCTCTAGTGCAGCAACAAAATGATCAGTAATATACTATCTTTTTCATCAGCCTTTCACTAGTCCCAACACACTCCTAGGGCTGCATCTTAAAACAGGAATGAATGCAGATCACATCTTTTGGTTCCAGTCTATTGTTCAAGAGGTTCCCAGTCAAAAGCTTCCAATGAAGTCAACTTTCCAAGGAGCATTCTGAACTCAGAACTTATGCAAAATTGATGTATACAAAAGACATTTAATATTTATTATAATTACAGCAGCTTTACACAGGCAAGTTAAAAAGTTAAAAATATCCCAATTTTTGGATTCATGATTTCTTTCAGGACAGTTGGTCAGCAGGTCCCTGGGATATCTGTAGGCACCTTTAAGAGTTCTTCAACTTCTTCTTGTAAAGCCTCAGCTTTTTCACTCAGTAGCATCTATAATGGAAAAAAAACCCCAAACATTAAAAAAAACAAATACAAGCATTACCTGTAACTGTTTGACAGGTCAAAACACCACTTCTTTCCAGACTTGTACCTGGTCTATAAAAAAACCTCCTGCTGCTGCTCACAGGACTGCAGTACCTTTTCCTCGAAGGACTAACATTTTCACAAGTACTACTGACTTTTTTTTTTACAGCTTAGCATATAACCACATGAAAAACAGTAACACCTAAATGCTATAGAAATTAACACAGTACACAGCTGGTTTTCTTAGCTCTGCCATTACATAATACACAGAATTTAAGAGAACATAAACTGTTTTGTCTTTTTATTTATTTTCCATGCAGCAATAAACATTTGTAAGCTGTGCCTGCAAAGTTGCCAATTTCTTGCTTTATACAAAACTTCTTATTACAGCATTTTACCTCAGACATAAAAGAACGCCAATATTAGCAGATGCTCAGTCTACTGCCCTGAACTGTTTGTTGCTGGCACTTATAAGCCCCATGGTAGCACACAGAGCATAACACATGCAAGCACTCTTCTAACTCCCCAGGTAGAGAAAGCTTTGTCAGTTTAATGTCTGAGCATGAGAGATTAAGCAAGATTGCTGGATTTGGCACTGAGATAGATGAGGAGTGTGCATACATCCCTTTCTTTTGGCTTACACAGGAGCCTGCAATGTTAAATGTCAATGACCTTTTTTGAAGCACATAACGCCCCTCTTTTAACTCCATGCAAATATACAAAACAGGACTTTGTTATTGACTGCATCACTTTTACAGCTACCACCCATTCATATATTCTAGACATTCCTTAACTTTACCAAGAGCTTGCTATTTTAGCAGAAGCAAACATGAAGCCAGTATTATTGCAACAGCAGATGATTAATGGACACTGAGGAGAGAAAACACTACTGCTTGACACATAAAACATTTCCTGTATTTTTTGTTTAGGCACAACTCTATGTTTGTGACACATCCTTACTCTTGGGTTATATACATGAAGGCAGATATTAAGTGAAGACCCTTCTCATGATGCATATTCAAAACGGAAAATAATTAGAAAGGAAAGAATGACAGGGTGTGACAAAAGCAACCTGAATTAGCGAGGTTAACCCTATGCCTTTTTGGTTTCCATTTCTACAGTACTGAAAAATCCTGTCCTTTTATCACCACTGCCACTAGAATTTCTATAAGGTAAGTCCTGAGGCATTGGCAGAATTGAGCATTTTCAGTTATGACGACTCAGCATGGAGATCAAGGTAGTAGTTTAAATTCTCACATTTCATCAGACAAGCTGTCATACATTTTTGCCCTTTGCTTCCCTTCTGAAAAAGAGCACAACTTTCCCCTATGGTGTATATAACAAATTGTTTTAAGGAAAGTTAAAGAAGTTTGCCTATCATTTCAGGGCACAAGGGTCAGCAATTGCTGAATTCATTACTCTTAACCATCCGAGATCAGTGACACTGTCAAGAACATATTTCAATACATTCTTAATACAGATCAGTATTTGAATCAGCAGTGCCTTTTCTAGTAAATGGAATCCTTCGCTTTTAATGTCATTCCAACATCCACTTCTGACATACTGAAGTACTGATGCAGAGTTTTATAACTTTGTTTCTCGCTTACCTTTGCAGATGAAACAATTTGTTTGGCTTGTCGTCGTGACAAATGCTCAATCATCTTCACCAGAGTTTCTGGATTTGCATTAGCCAAGTGTGCTAAGGTTTTGTACCCTGCGTTATAAAGCTGTTTTGCTCGTGCCTGCAAGCCCAAAATTGTGTTAGATTATTAGAACAGACAATAAGAATTACCAGTAAGTGCCACTTTCTGCACCAACCTCAGACATTTCATATTTGCTTATCAATCCAATTCTCTCTGATTCATCTTTTTAAGAACACCAATACTCACCGTAGGTGGCACTAACTTTCAGCTAAGAATCTTTAGAGCCCCAAAAAACAGATTTACCCCTGATATTTACCTCCCCCCTACCATCTCACCCAGCTCTTAACCCATCCATCATTATTTTCTCTGACGCTAGACGATAGTGATTCTGTCATCCTCTTTTCTTGTCCTGTTTCCTGCATGCCCTGTCACTGACAGGAATGACCATCTCACATTCTTTGGAGGTATCTAAGGGCAAGGAGGGCTGATTTTACTTCACAGAACAGAGCTTTCACAGAATTCCAGAATACTTTCCTGTTTCAAGCTTATTAATATTTTTCCCTTTAGTACCACAGTCTCTTTTTTACATATCTATTTTTACGTGAAGTCATGGCTGTGAGCTCATATACACAGCAGAGACATCACAGGACTGATTCTCTGAAGTCAGATTATCACCAGCATAAGGGGTACACATTATGGGCTTCTCTTAACTTGCCTTGATCCTGTTGCAATGTAAGGCAGCCAAGCAGTATCTGCTCAACAGAGCGTCTGAGCAAACATTTCATTTGCAAAACAAATACTGCTCAAACTTTACAAAGTGTAAATAAAATTGCATTTCTATGCTAGTAGTGGAGGGTACTCAAGGCTTTAGTATCCTGAGTTAAGAAATAATATCCATTTGATGAAGTGTTACACCTCTAAACATCTGGTCAATTACCTTTTTTTGTTTGGGTTGGTTTTGTTTTGGTTTGGTCTTTTTCTCTCCTCTTTTAAAAATGTCTTTCTATTCCTTGTTATTTATTTCATGGCATATGCGGGGTTTTTAGCATCCAACAGATAATGGCTTACAGTACATTATCTTCCTCCATGGTAACTGAGGACTACACATGTTCATCGATGTGAGAGTGGTGTCATTAATTCCACCAAAAATAACTGCTAAATGCCAGCAAATGCTTTCTGTGTTCTACTTTGCTGTTATGCACACAGTATGACCAATGACGCAGAATCTCTCCCCACCAGTGACCTAAATCTCATTAAAAGGCTTTAGATTGCTCTTTGAAAACTGTGCAGGTAAGTGTGCAGAAAATAATTTTATCTTTCACTACAGTAACCTTAAGATTGATTTTATCATTTCCTCCACAGAAGCAAATCACATCATCTGTTCAAGATGACAGTCTACTTCCTACAAATATCAGCTGTCAGTATAGATTTAACTCCAGCACAGAAGTGCCTTGGTAATAGCAGTAATTCTGAAGAGTCTTCTTTGAAATACAACTTTAGCAGAATTCTGTTGTCCAGGCTGGTTTTGCCCTTAGATATAAATGCTCCCATATGGAGTGAGCCATGAAAAAGAGACTTTATTCACCTTTTGCATCCGATTCAGAAAATTCGACATATACAAGAAAGCATTAGGCTTTAAGTCTTCATCTTTGTTTAGCTTCATAGAATAAAATCTTACTGTCACTAACTTCAATAATTTGCTGACAAACTGATTCTACAATAGGCTGGACAGGCAAGCTAGATAACCTGGCAAAAAGGTCCAGTGATTACTATAGCCTTGCACCAAAGTCCAGAAAGATTTTATACTTTAAAAGGAATCTTGGATTCAGAGACTGGTTATGTTTAATACACGCAGCACCGTAAGTGACTGCAGAAGCTTAAGTTGCCGTAGATGTTCACATATTTCTGTGAGGATTTTCTATGTAAATTCTTATTCCTCTTTATTTTCTTTTTTTAAATTTGTTTTCTTTTATTTCCTCACAAACTGAAGTACCCTTACAAAAGAAACCTGGACTCTGTTTTCCAACTGAGCATATAGCTCAATTAGTATGTAAATACAGCATTTTCACTGCTGCTGTGGTAGCAGCCAGAAGAAAAGCACTGTTTTTCCAATACAGAACACTCATTTCCAGCTCATTTCCAATATAGACCACTTTTTCCCCAGCCTTCAGGATTATTGTAAGATATCTTCACTATGTCAAATTCTCAATAAAAAACTAGCTTGGTTTTCCAGCTATACTTGAAAGGCACAGTAACATTTAGCATCCAAGTCTACATTGGAAACTATCAGAAAGCCAGGTTTACTAACCTCTAGAACCCCTGCTACCTCCATCAGAGGGATGAGCTCTGTCCTAACACAGTACGTCAGCTGCTTGGTAAGTTCTGTCAGCAAGGCTTTATAAACCCAGAATTCTTCCAACTCCTGCAGAGACAAGGACCATTAAAAATCAGATCCTAAGTTCCGCATTTTGGGTGTATGACTGATAGAGCTCTGCTACAGCAACAAACATATATTTGGCTTTTGGATAGGGAAACCACTATTATTTCTAGCTATCCTTTCAGGTAGTTAGAGTTGTATTCAGCACTCTGCAGCTGAACATCCCAAAGCTGAGGAATTTCTGAAGGATAAACAATGCATTATTTCAATAAAGGAAAAAAAAATAATCAGGAGAACAAGCCAACTCAGCTGTTTTCCTAAGATGACACAACCAGGTGGCCTTATTTCCAATAGAAAGGTAAAACTGTAAATTTCACCAACAGTTTTGACAACGATCAATGCCCTGCACAGTTTGTATATGTTCACATTCTCAGTGCACAAAGCTTACTTCTAATGTAAGAAATATGTATCACTGTACAAACACGTTTTTCAGAACGGGAAAAAATTTTGCACAGGAAAGGTAAAATAAAACACTTATGTTCAGTTCTAACATGAAAACAATAACCCCAATTTTGCAAAACCAATCCCAAAGACGTTATTGGAATATATTTAACACACTACCTCACAGAAATGCAGAACACAGGAGGCGAATGAGGCAGCGGAATTAAGGAGATTTTGCACGTATCCTCGTGACATATTAAATTTCTCTGAAACACTCCATATATTGGTCTCTTTCAGTAGTGTATAAAGCACAAATGTCAGGTACAGCCTATTTACCACAGCACTGTCCACAGCCTAGGAATAAAGCAAGTTAAAATTCAGAGCCAGCATCATGTTTGAGATATTCTGCTAGTGCTACAAGGAAATTCCTTTCATTTCTACTCCTTCGCATCTCTAAAACACGTCTATATTATACCCAAAGACACTAAGCAATATGAAGAAAGCCAACCAATGAGATTACAAGAATCTTAATGAACAGAACAATAATAAAGAACACTAGCAGAAAAATAATCTAGAATTTGTAAGTAATCAAATTAAATGACTAAACTCTCATACCCGAGTATGAGAAACCTCCAGCCTACCTTTCTGATAGCTTGACCAGAAGCCTTTTTAGTAATAAAGCTTTCAGGTACTCCCACAATATCCGCCACTTTCTGCTCTGCTGCACTTAGCTGGTTGAACTAAAATAAGATTGATTACAGTCAAGATTATTTATTTGTTGACAACCCATTAAGAGTTACAAGTGTTACAAATCAGAAGAGCTGCAGACAACGTATGATCTATTCAGCTGTAAAAAATAATTCACATCGAATTTTTGTAATACCAGTACCATCCGCAGACAGATCATTTGCTTTCCCTTTTCTTCTGTGAATGACAAACTTTCATTCTTTTTCATCTTGAACTCCAGTGGTTTGGAAATACATGAATGTATGCGTTCTACTGATAAACTTCTGGTGTGCCTGCAGATGAAGCTTTTCTTTTCATAAATGTGTAGCCTACGCTAGCATTAAGGTTCACACAGCATCACTCTTCTTGCATCCCTAGGTAAAAATGTCTACTTGTATGTTTAAGATTAAAGGTGAACAGGTTAAAAAACTCCAAAGAACTAAGTCACATTTAAGTACTCAAATATTTTTGAGTACTTGAGCTGAATAGTCTAACTGTCCCTCTCTGAATGCCACATTTTAACAAAACTAAATAGATTTTACCCCTAGTATACAACACTTTACAGAAAAGTGAGTAGTTGAATTACAAGTGGATCTTACAGAGTGTGCAAGACTAGGCTAGTGACTGTGCTTTTCAGGTTGACATGAGCATAGTAACCTGTAGGAAGGTACTGGTCACAGTGTAATAATTGCAATTACAATTAGAGTTAGGCATTAACTTCAAATATGAAACAAGGATTAAGACTGAAGACTTAATATTTTCTAGCAGATTTTGCTCCCAAAACTACAGATGAAATGAGTGAGCATCAGAAGGTAAATACAGGTTTTGATTAATTTAATAGTGGTTTTCTTGCAATACTATGATGATTTGGTTAAATTTAAGTATTTTATAGTGACTTTTTGTTCAAGATTGACCAGAACCTGACAATGACATGGCTAGCAGCAAGGTTAGAGACAGGATTTGGAGAACTGGCAATTGAAGAGGTGTGTTTCATGCTGCTGTTTCCCCCAAACAAGGACAAATATTATAGACAGACACCACAGCTTAGGTTTTTATACAGTACAGGAAAGCACTCTACCTCATGACTGAAAAGTAACTAGCACACAGTACTTCCATCAAATTGTTACCCCACTATCTACATTTCCTATGTGTAAGCATTTACTTAAAAATTATTAAGTGGGATTACTATAAGCCGCAATACATGTTTGCTAGTAAACTCTCACCTGTCTCAAGTATATCATCCAATCTGGGCTACAGTTAAAAGTCATATCATATGGAGTTGCCAGATACAGAAGATGGAGATTGCTCTCAAGAATCAGCCCTTCCAAACCTTTCTTCAATTCTCTGTAAAGAAGATTGCAGTATGCCAAGTCTATAGACCCTATAATAAGCACACAACGTATTGCAATTTTAAGTAGGCATACAGAGTGTAATAGATTTTAACACAGAGTCAATGTTTTCTCTATTTTCCACAAAAGCTTGTTATGCCATCTAAATTTAAGAGAAATAACTGTAACCTGAATAATTGCTCTAACTTGAGCAGTGAAACTGAACTGAGGAAAGGCAGGCACCCATTTCCACGTATGTCTGTTCTGTATGTTTTTGGAGTGTTTGTGAATTGCCTTGGATTTAATAAAAGCCTGGAACAATCTTGTAGATTGAAGGAATCTTTCAGAGATTCTTCCTATTCCAATTGCATTCCAGACTCCGTATATTCATGCTATGACAGGAAAACAGAACTTTCTGATATCCTCTTTCTTCTTTATTGCAATTGGCCTGCATGTCATATGCTTCTTTCCCCCCCTAGCTTCCCTCTAGATTAAGAAATATCCCTGTTCACAGTATCTAAACAGAACAGTGAATTATAAAATGATGTTGTGAGCCATTCTGATTACAAACACTAAAGCAAGTATTTAAATTTTTTTTTTGGGGGGTACAGTTCTGGTTTTACTCCCATTGTGACCAATGTTAATTCACTCCATTCCCATCATGTTCAGTCATGCACTACTTTGTTCATTCCCATTTTCAGCCCCGCACATCATTTAGTAATGAAAACTCTCTCTACAACTTATTTTTCACTGCAGTTTCAGACTAAAGATGGGAAAAACATATCAAATTGAGAGAAAGCTGAGATGAAAGGGTTTGTTGAAGTAAAGCTTAAAATAAGAATAAAAAAGTCTCACCTTTATATGTAGCTTTACCCAACGGTGTGACTGTTAGCATGCATTTGGAATTGTGGTCCTTCTCAGATATTCTTCCTTTCAGGAGTCCTTTTTCTATTAGATTTTCTAGCCCATTTTTAGTTATCTCTGAGAGGCTCTTCTCTTTAGACAGCAGATGCTGCTGAACTCCCACCAATGTACCATGCATAAATTCGTTGACTTCCTCAAGGGTAACTGCTATCTGCACCAGTTTTGCAAGGGATTAATTAGCACGTTTAAAGGTGTCATTCCACATAACACAAGACATAAGCTATAAGAAATAGTTTACTGAATAGAAGAGCAGTTTGATATCCTGTTCATGTGTTTCTATAGAAATACACGACAAACAGTATGACAGACTATGATGGATCTGATGGGACGGCTCTCCACCTGTTCTATTATTCAAGCTACTGAATCACATTGTTTCCACTGTTTCTATTTGTATTCTTGAAATCAAGTATCCAAAATGAAAATATTAATACGGTAATGTATCATAAGGTAAATAAAATTATGACTTTTACAGGTTTGGAAACAGTCATGTTATGTGATTACTTGCTGTTACAGAATAAGTTTGATTAGCTGTATTCTTGTCTCTAAATAGTCTTGTTTAACATAAGCTCAGCACTAGAAGCTAAAGTAATTGAAGCCTTAGGCTGCAAAAGCTGACCGAGAGTAAACTTTTTGATAAAACTAATGCTGCTAACACAGAACTAGCTGCATTTCGCAGATGCAAAGGGAATGAAGAAGATAAGGACCAAGGAAACAATTCCAAGAGAATGACATAACTTCAGAAGACCAGCCCAGCAAAAGAGAAATCCAGTAAGAAATCGAGAGACCATCAACCAGAATTAAGTGGTTGGACTTGGGGATCAGGTGCTGAGTGGTACAAGTATAATTGGGGGGCATGATCTGGGGTAGGGGGTCACACTCAAGAGGCATCTAGCTTGAGCTGTAACCTGAGAATTAAATAAAGGGGAATTGGAAAACTTGTCTTGGCCCTTACATGAACCAGCAGGATCCTAGGATCCGACCCTGTTATGGCAGCTGGTGTTTGTAAATCTGTAACACTTGCTGAGTTAAATAAAAACACTAGTCAAATCTTTGTCCTTCTCATCTGATTAGAAGTCGTGCTGAACTTTTTAAGGCAATCTGTTTTTAAAAATCTGCTTTTTCTATAGAACCAACAAATAAGATTTTCTTTGCATTGCCAAGCACGACTTAAGTTACTCACAGAGAAGACTTAACTGATACCTTCAGTCCAACCAAAGATAACAACAGGCTCTGCATTCCCTTGGTCAGTTCCAGCAGAAGATTGCTGTAACAGTTCTCCAAAGGACTGTTAACTAACTTCTGAACCTAAAAAGAGCAAGAAATACATTAGTTCAGGGAAAATATTTATGCATTACTTTTACACTTTAAAAAATACTGATACTCATGACTCAGCTTATAAAGAAAGTAACTGTAGGTATCTGGAGTTTACAGTTCATGCCTGAAAACAAACAACATGATGGTAGATTAGAGGTATTACTACATAAGTCAAATACTTGCAACATTAAGAACTGAACAAAAAGTAAGCTAGGAAGCTCAGTTCCTCACATTTAACCCACCAGCTTAATACAACAATTTAAATTACCAACAGCTTTGCAAAAATTACCAAGTGCTTGTCTTTTTCTTGCACTATGAGAATACTTTCTCCAGCACTGTCAATACCCGCTCGACCAGCTCTGCCAATCATTTGTTTATACTGGTTCTTCTTCAGGAAGTCACTAGCAACATAAGGAGCTCTCAGAATAACCCTGTAAAGAAACCTTTAGTAAGTTATGCTTTATATTAAAACTACTAAGAAGCAATACCATGTTACAAATGTGTTCTTTAGATATGCCTCTTGCTTCATAACTACGATAAAAACCAAATACACCTGTTTGAACAGATGTGTAAATCAACCAGAAAAACATTTAACCATTTGAGGTTTATTCAACTATAACCCATGTTAATTATGTTTTGCAGAGCCTTTGGAACTGGTCTTCACACCTACTCAAAGGCCTGAGTTCAAGACTGACAAATCACTGAAATATAAAATAAACCCTACTGAAAAACATCAGCAATACTGACCACACATCAGTGATGGTAGAAAGACAACACTTGTCTGTATGTACTTATTTTTTTTCTTCCCTCAGATGTATTATTCAAACATACACACACAAACTGGATTCGTAACAGTATTTCATCATAAGAGTACCGTATCACCAGCACTCGTACAAGAACAGCTAAAACATTTGTGTTAAAACACACTCAAACTTTCTCTCCTTAGAAAGGATTTATTTTACAATTTAAACACTGTTCTTAGGACAACATCTAAAGAAACTGCCATGAATTCCTTATTTTTCTGGATAAAATTACTAAAATACTGAAGCATTTCCTCAATTTATTAAAATATCCTTAATCTACTCAGGTAAGCATTCCCCTGCTACGCATTCTGAGGGACTCGCTACTGACTCACATTTCCTATATAAAAACGTTGCAGTCTTAATTGTGCCCCGAGTTGAACACAAAATCCTTTATACTTCCAATTTGATAGTAAAAACAGAAACATACTTTAAATCACACTGATGTTTGCATGAAGTTACTTAAAGCAAATTAAAAAGTAATTAATTTTTTACAAAGCAGAAGTTAATGAAACAATGAAAGGTTTCAGTTACTAACCGTCTAGCTGGCAGGTTGACTCCAGCAGCTAAAGTAGCTGTGCAAGCAAGCAGACACAGGACACCAGCAGAATATGCTTCCTCTATACTTTTTCTTTCATCATTTGTGAGCCCACTATGATGATAGGCAATACCAAAAGGGATTGTTTGCTTCAGAACAGGACACACACTTCCATTTCCAATATTCTTTAGGTTCTTGATGAGATCTTGTTTCTCTTTCTCCTGGTGAGCTCTAAATTCTCTTGAAAGAGGAAATGCATTATTTTAGACTTCGAACAATCATTAACTAGTTGATTTTTTTTTTAAAGACTACGCTTACTATTTCTGTCCATTATCCATTCCTGTAACTAGATCTGAGGTTGGAGAAACAGTTATTCACAGTAACTTTAAAATAGCAACGCACAAGAGACTTAAGTTGCAATAGAACTTGTTTGAAAGCATGCGTACAAAAGGGATCAAATATTGACTGGGTGTGAGTGTTGAGTACACTCAAAAATAGAAAGAGAGCTAATATCAGGTCCCAGTGATGATTACAGTTATACCAAAAGTGGTTCCAACTTTGATAGCAAGGGAAGGTGTTGATATTTATTTTAATATAATTTCTTCCTACATACAATTTAACTTTGCTAGACCACTAGGAGTGTATCAAATCACACTGAAGTGAAACTCTATTAACTCTATGAAACTCTCTATTAACTAAGCCTGGTTTAGAATTCACAACTTACATTTGCAAACTAGGTATGGAACTGAGATACTCAGTTGAGTAGTAACATACATGACCAAACACCAGGATATAGAGGAAATATTTCTTTACTAAGCTTGCAGAGACCAGTGCCAAAGGGATACAGGTTTGATTAATTTAGTATGCTTTTACTTTTTTCTCTATTATTTGTCCCCTGTTTAGATTTCTTTTCAGCTAATTTGTTTTAAGATGAAAAACTGTCTTGGTAAAACATTTGTTTAAGAAGCCTTGAGCAGTTTCCTATAATTTATGCATTTAGTAACTTTACATGACTCCATATTCAAAGCATTTACTTCTGATCACCAGGGAAAGTCACTTGCAAACAAGTGTAAATAAATCCTAAGTTCTGACCAATTATTCCATTTATAATTAAAAAAATCATGACAAACTTACTTCTTGAGGTACTTGCACACCATTGACGCCACATTTTCACAGTTTTTTTTAGTAGGACAAAAGATTAGGCAGGAATATTTGGGAATAACCTCAGTAACCAGTGCAATGATGTGGTCAGGATCTGCTTTCTCCAGATTACTAGAATACTATCATAAACACAGATTGACAAACATTTACTTTTTAAACTTTGAAATTAGGTCTTAAACTAAGTATTCAATACTTGTTCTCAACCTTCACTAGAGCACTTATTTGCTTTAATCAAAAAGCTGTAGGATAAGCTTCTCTCTCAGTCCCCCACTTGCAGAAGTTTGTAACACATGTGGCTTGAACTGGAGGTTACACAAATGTAAGAACCGAATACTTTGCTTTTTCCCCTTCATACTTCAATTTCTTTTAGTGACACCATGGTGATGTCACTTGTGCTACTGGCAGTCTACCATAACCCACAGTTTTCTTCGTAAAGGTTGAAATGAATCCCTTTAAGGCATTAATAAGCTGATAACAAAAGAGATGCCTTCTTTCAGTATCATCTAAGAGTGATCAAGTGTTCAGAAAATATACCAAAACCATAAAGCATTAGGTATCTGGAATACTCAAATCCACTGCTCTTCAGATGTCAAAACACTGAAGAATCTCCTACCTCTACCTTAAGAACAGCAAAAAACCATTAAAATCAAATAAAGTGTTTGGTATCGTCAAGGGCTTTTTCCTCCTCAAAGCCTACCATTTTCTCTCTCACAGGTATTACAATAAAATACCATGTTTAAGTAATTTCATTGGTAAAAGCATGGTAAACTAATCAGTGTAAAATAAAACATTTCTCAACTATAGTTCAAAGGAACTATTAAGCACTTCTAGTTTACCTTGAAATTAAGACGACGTGTAAAAGTAAAGCCATTTTCTGTTTTGCTGTCCACTGCGTAAATGGTGTCCTGTATCTTTACGTATTCCTTTAATTCTACCTAGGGAAATAAAAGCCATAAACAGAAACTTCAGTTAAATTACCAAGTCTTCTCTAAAGATTAAGCTATTACTGATATACAGCTAATGTTTTTTGCTAAGCATTACACTTCACATACATACATACACATACTTGCATGCACACAAGTGCACACTCCATCAAATCAAGATTTTTTTTAAAGTTGTTTTAATTATCTGCCTTGAGAAAGTGTCTAGTTATAATGAAGAACACGACAAATGTTGTATCCCATGAGTTATTAACAAATCGTTGTCACGACAGTATTCAAGCACCAGTAGTGCAGACTGTACTTACATCAAATGAACTGTAATGATTTATCACAGTAGCTGCAATTTATAAATCGGTTTAAAATTGCACAAGTGGCTTAAGACAACAATATACAGGTACTCGCATTTGTGCATTTACAAGTGCATAGCACTGTTTATTTTACCGGTACAACTGCAAGCAGTAGCAGGCATTATATTGCGTTACACCATGAAATTAAGTACAAAAGCTGTGACTAGACCCTAAACAGATTTGCTATAATTCTGAAGCCAAATATGGTTTTTGCTAGCTCATGGTATCTTATATACAGACCGGTCTAAAATTATTAGAATAGTACTCCGCTTGCAGGAACTTCTGCAGGTCTCCAACATTATTTAAAGTCGCACTCATTCCAATGATTTGTGTGTCTTCTGTAAAACAGAAACGGACATGAATTTATTAACATGTTCACAATTTTTAACATTGCTGCTCAGTATTTAATTTGTAAGCCTCCTTCTTCATTGTTAGTCTCTTTAAATGCCAAGGGGGCAGGCTTTAATGGGGATACAGTTCAGAAACATTACCTTACATGCAAACATAAAAAAGGGAATGCTTCTCTATGCAAGTATTTAATTGGAATGGCTAAGGGGCTCCTATGAAGAAATGGAAGACATTTGACAATACTCAAGATTTCTCAGAGAAGAATCAAAAAAGCTTCAAAAAACACCTAGCCCATCAATCGTTACAGGATAAACTGACACTGACACTTCAGTGAGTAAGCATTGTTACCGCATGGAGTCATGCCATGTTTTTCAGAAGTGGCCAGACCACCACAAATCAAGAAAGTAAAAGTAGGTCTTCTCTCTGGAGATTCCATCGCTACAATATTTCAGTACCATTACCTGCAGCCATGACTTACTACTAGTGTAAAGAATTTTCGCAAGAGTAATTTCCAGCGTTGCTCCACGGCTTCCCTCACCAAGCATATGCAACTGTGCACAGAGGGGAAAAAGAAAATGTGAGGATATTACTAAGTTAAGAGTATTTCTAAGAAAAACCCCAAGCAATTATGTGTTCCTAAGCAACTATTAGAGGAACATCTTTATTGGACTTCCTCATGAGAGCCCTCTGGTAATCTTGACTGCTAAGCTCCTTCTGGAATTATAGTCTTCCTGAAACAACTTTTAAGAATCACAGAAAAAACAGAGCCAAGAGCAAACATAGATAACAAGATTTACCTTTCATTTAACCAGACCATAACTGACACAGAAACAGTTAACTCCTGGCAGTAAACAGTCAGTGAGGAGATCTTTGTATCCATCAGGCTAAATAATTTTTAAACAAATTCTATTTTAAACAACATTTACAGTGGAAGCTAATATAAAAAACCAATTCTGGCAGCCAGCTACTACCAGAAAAAGCAGATGTTCACACTTAAGCCTTCTTTTGTTCAGAAGCTATAGAGCCAGCCAGCCTGAAGCATCCCATCAATTAAACATCCCTGTTAGATGTTACACATGTGACTCAACCCCAAAATCAACCCTTAGGAGAACTCAGCCACATCACTGGAAAGCAGAATACGGGACAATTCTCACAGTCAAATGTTAGTTAATATTTTTCTTTTTAAAGGTTTTATTTAGTCATTATTAATACCAGACACAAAGTCTCATGGTTCCACATTTAGGAGTTCAATTCTGGGATACATAAAGTACATTCTAGATGATTAAAATTATTTATGTATTTTGTAATCCATTAGTGATGTCTAATTGACAAGTAGTTACTAAGTAATTCACCATCAACCACTAACGTAGTAGATGGCTCAATACAGAATCTGTTGTCCTGATATAGCAACAAATGCTTCAGTTAAAGAAAATTAACACTCAGTACTACAAAATTATGTACTGATGTAGTGAGTAAGTAATAATAATAATAATTCCATGAGAAACACTAAAAAGGCAAAACCAAGTAATCAAAAAAGTGCTCTTTGTTAAAAACTGCGTATCATGGATATAAAAAACGGCATTATTGTAAATCTAAGCAACATCTTGTAACATACCTCATCTACTACAACCAGACCAAGGTCATCAATTCTTTCTGTTTCAATTAAAGAATTAACTAGAGCATGTCCTTTTTCTATAGTAGCAATATAGAGAGACTTCTTTGTTCTCCTCTTGATTGGTGGAAATCTTCCTTTACTTCCTGCATATTCTTCAACCAGGAAACCCAGTTCTATCCCAAAACTCGATAAACCCCTAACCTGTTGAAAACCAAAGATCAATTAGAGAATAAACTCAGGCTCATTTTGGATTTCAGAGCTGCTTCAAGAACTCAACATACATATGTATGACCCACACCACCATCAGCTGACTTCGTTTTCCAACTGCAAAGCTGAAGGGTGGACAAACATTATCAAACTTAGGTTACATCTGTTCTTTAAAATTCACTTTTCCTTTATATAAATAAAAAGCTTTTATTTCAAGACTATATCTTTAGCAAGTGTGGCAGTACAGATCTAAGACTGCAGAAGTATACAAGAGATTCCAAAAAGCTATTTTGAAATTAAGCACATTTTACTTTATAAGTCAGCACCGTCGCCTCACAATTTCAGTTTGCTTTATTATGAAATTACTGACCCTCAGAGCAGCATTTAGGAGAGCGGTCACTCACTTCCCATCATCTATTTATGAAAATCATGGAGTTTGCGAGCATTAGTGTTAAAACCAGCTGAGTAACAAGGCACATCACAAGAAATAAGCAGTATCAGAAACATTGTATCCAGACCTTTTCTTGGACAATGGCAACATAGGGCAGGATCATCAGAACATCTTTCTGCCTGCAGAGCAATTCTTGGAGGATTATTATTTCAGCTACAAGTGTTTTTCCACCACTGGTTGGCAATGAGTATATTAAATTCTTTCTTTGCTGCAGAGATTCTAACATTAAGCAATCATGCTGCCATTCTGCAAAATTAAAAAATAATTCTTAGCAATCCCTAGGGGCACGTTAATCAATATCAAAATGCCTATATTGCATATAAAATACTTTAAGCCTAGACTTTGAGATTTTTTCTTCAATAAACCACTAAAAAATTTCAGTGATCGAGCCTTCCAAAGCATTCTATGAGCCATATCAATCTTCCCCACCCATCTAAAAAATCAAAATAACCACTTAATAAAACATAACAACCACTTTCCAACATTGTTTACATTAAATATTACCCTAACGTAAATATTTTTTCAGTGTAATGGGTAAAATGGAAAACACTCTACTAGCAATTTTTTTCAACAAACCATTAGTTACATTACCATAAAGTGTTTCAATCCCTCGAAACTGTCTGAGCAGATCTTTAACTTTACTAGGTAATCCATAAAAAGGGCCTATATCAACAGAAGATGATTCAATAGTTTTCCTAGCAACACAAATCTCTTCAGATAAAACAGCTTCTTTAAGCTGCTTTGTCTTGGAGATCTGTAGAGTCTGGGCTTTGGCATTTCCAGACATAGCACTTTTTAGATGGCTTTTAAGACTTCCAGTTTTAAGTAAATCACACTTAGAGTCTGAGGAAAAGTCAGTAGTTTTGTTCCTGTGGTCAGCCTCAGGACAAAAAGATGACGGCCCATTGATTTTATCCAAGGAAGAACTTATGCATTTATCCCTGCTTTCTGTGCCCGCAGATTTTCTAGAACTAGAAGAAAGTTCACCCATCTTCTCAAAATATAAAAGTTGTGATGATGGCAAGACATCTAAAAGGGATTCACTGAGTTCTTGACTGCTATCCACCAGGTTACTTTCTTTCATTCGGAAGCCCCCCTCTTTGTGAGCTTTAAGGTCAACGATATTTTCAGAAGTAGAAATATTATCTTCTTTGTTCTGGTGAATTCCCGAGTGAAGATTCCTAAGTCTGATATCTCCAGCTGCTTTAATATCCATATTCTTATCCTGCAGGTATTTGTGCTCTATAGCATCAACTTGAGCTACCAAAGAGTCATTTCCATAAAAGCTGTCATAGTCGCCGAACATATCTTCTTCACTATCATTACTACACTGCAAAAACATAACAATGGCTATTAAAACTCCACACTACCACCAAAGAAGGCAACATAACTTGCACAGCACACACATCTGATGTAAGTCATTTAATTCTTCTCCAACTTAACAAGAAAGTGAAATATTTTTTCTGTGTTGTTTGTGAGGAAAATCTAGCTTTACTTCTCAAAGGCCAAGTTGGACAGGGCTTTGGGCAACCTGGTCTGGTCGGAGGTGTCCCTGCCCATGGCAGGGGGGCTGGACTGGATGATCTTTAGGGTCCCTTCCAACCCAATCCATTCTGTAATTCTACATGCTTTAACATCGTGAAACTTAACCTACAAGTAGACATTGTGCCTGCATAACTACTTGTTAGAGATGAGTTGTTTTCTTTTAAAGTTAAAGCCAAAACTCATCCCCTTTCACGGAAAGCCAGACCCTTCCCCGACCAACGACACGCAGGCCAGGTCCTGACCAAGCCCCTGAAGCTCCCCCGCCTCAATGCCCAGCCCTAGGAGCCT
>NW_010206621.1:22423-22641 GCF_000695765.1 Mesitornis unicolor
CCGGCGGGCAGACGGCACCGGGCTGCGCCGGAGCCCGGCTCCGCTTGCGGACAGAGCCTTGGCAGCTCTTCCTCCGCACCGCGAGAGCGGGCACGGCCATCACCGCTGCATCCGGGAACCCAGGGAGAGCTGTCGGCCTCCACCCTGAGACCGTGGTTGCGGAGACCGTCACAGTCACGGCCGGGCACGGCGAGGGTCAGCCGAGTGGCCAAGAGGTG
>NW_010206621.1:22667-22899 GCF_000695765.1 Mesitornis unicolor
ACCGGCAAATACACTGTCACAACGTCACTTCCGCCACTGAACTACGAAACTAAAGAGAACGTGACCAGGCAGCCACTCCTCGCCTGCCCCAGGGGAGGCGGGCTGCGCCCCCATTGGCCAACGCGTCGGCGGGAGGCTCGGGCAGTCAGAAGTCGGACTTCCTGCGCTTGGAAGGAGGTGACACATGGGCGGAAGTGGAGGTGCTTAGGGGCCGGTATGGCGGGGCGGGGCG
>NW_010206621.1:23009-31713 GCF_000695765.1 Mesitornis unicolor
CCCGCCATGCCGTCACTAACCCCGTCGCTCTTGCCGTTGCAGCGGTGCTGTGGGTGAGACCGCGCCGTCTGCAGCACGAGTGGGAAGCCGGCCCGTCCGACCAGGTGAGACCCCCCTGAGCGCAGCCCCTGGCGAGCTCCGCGTTTCCCGCCAGCCCTCGGACAGCCGTCACCCTCACCGGAAAGGGCTCTGGCCAGGCAGCAGAGATGTCCGAAATCACCTTGTTTTGACCTTTGTCCACCTCGGTGTCCTAAAGCCCCTTTAATTCAGTTACTCGGTGTGTTACAGAGCCCAGCGCTGAGGGAAGTCGCCAGGTGTTGAAGTTGAGGCCGCACTGATCTCTAATCCAATATCTTAACTGTGGCTATTTAAAATACCTCTCTGAATAACTTAAATGTAGAGGAGCACCTTTGATGGTACTGATTTCCTGTGCATCATTTCACGTGAGAGACTTAAGAGGATGCACTAGGTAGTGGTGTTGTGTCATTAAAAAGGTATTATTATCAGCAACAACTTTTAGAAGTCTTTTTGTCAGCAGAAATTCTACCTGTTTCTGCAAAAATGAAATTTCTCCTTTTACTCACATCTTACCGGGATTTGGTGCTGGTTGTGTTTTGAAGTTTAAAGGAGCCTTTTAGGACACAACTGATATTTGGGAATCTCTTCATTAAAAAGTGTGTGAGCAGACAGGAGCTCTCTCAGGCCTTTTGCTTTGAAAATGTTTCCAAAAAAGTATCTTGTAACTTGTCAGACAGAACTACCTTACTCCCAGCTTCTGTAGATACTGCCTTCTAAGTTAAGTAAGTGCTGTCTTACTGATTACTTGCACTGATTTGTTATATTGCCATTATTAATATATAAAAGGCTGTGCACCTGTGAGAAGTCTTCTAGATGACCAGGTACCAATCAGTCAGTGTGTTAAGAGAAACAGAGAAAACAAAGTTCCTGAAACACTTCAATGATGCACTAAATACCTCTTTTTGTTTCAAGGCATGTTTTGCCCAAAGCATAAAAGTAACAAACATTGCTTATTTTCTTGTGAAGCTTACAGATGTTAATAATTCTCTAATTTCAGCCCATACAAATGGAGAACCCTTATAAGGAACCTCCTAAAAAATGTGTCTTATGTGGAATAAATGTGGATTATAAGAATGTGCAGGTGAGTTTGTTGACAATTCCTGTCCCTAGTTGAAGGTAACTGTTTATTGTATTTAAGGGCAGGAAGCCCTCAAGGATGAAAAAAAATAAAATTCAAATATATAGGGGTGTAAAGCTTAAGCGTACCAATCTGTGTGCAGTTGAGGGTCAAATAATGCAGTTGTAGCAAGCTGTTCAATCTACTAGTACTATGTGCCGTGTTACAACTTTGTTATTTACCAAATCAAATCTTCAATTCTACTGTCATAGCTTAAATGTCACTGCATGTAAAATACTGCCAAACTGTAAGGTGTGCTTTTTCTTGTCTCCAAGGAGAACTGAGTTTTGTAAAAAAAACAAAACCAAAAAACAACCCAAAAAATTAAAATGAAAAATAGAATGCAAGTAGTAAAATAAACTGAAGCTGTCTAAAAAAACTCTTACACTGACTTTCAGTTTCTTAATTTTAAATAGCTTCTGTCCCAGTTTGTTTCTCCCCATACTGGCTGCATTTATGGCAGGCATATAACAGGTATGTGAAGTATTAAATACTTTACTGGTTAATATTAATGTTCTTGTGAGTCCAAGTAACTGTGTATCAGTTATCTTTGTAAACAGAACTACTACCAACTGTATACATGTTGTAACAGTATTCTTCTGACACAGTAGCCTTCATCAAGGAATGAAAATATCCCCTAATTGTATGCTTTTTTGTATTTAACAGTGTAAGCACACATGCATTTTTCTAGAAAGGCTCAGACAAAGCTAGGAGGAATTGTCAGTAATATCACTTTCACCCTTTAAATGAATGGTTTGGTTTTTGTTCATTTAAGAGACTGACAATGGCTTCTCTCTTTAGGTTTGTGCAACAAGAAGCAGAGGGAAATTACAAAAGCCATTAAAAGAGCTCATATATATGGCAAGTATCATTATACTTCTGAGTTTTTAAAGTAAAACTTACTTTTTATTTAAACTCTATCTTATCTTTTTACAGGTTTTATGCCAGTTATGTATAAGAACCCAGCATTTCTCACAGACCCCAAGATATGTAATATCAAGTATCCAGAGTAATATACCACAAGAAGTAAACAATAAAACTGTTTTTCATGTTTATGTACTTGTTTACTGGAAATGTGGCTGGCTAATTTAATGTATCACTGAAGGGTGGGTGGTGTTTGCTTTTTTATGAAGTGTCAAATCTCTAACATTTTCTGAAGTATAAATTATGAGAGCAATAATAGAAACTGGCAACTGTAAGGACCACTCCCTCTGCTCACAGGCCTTGCTAGAGTTCAGGTGGCACTTCTTTCCCTTGCTGAATTGGAAGGGAAAAAATAAACAAGAACCGGATAGCTAAGGATAAATGATTTAAATTGTGGCAATTATGTAGATAGCTATTTCTGTAAAGCATGTTACCTGTGTTCATTTATGTCTCCGTTTAAGGCTCAGGGCAAGCCCAGGGAGCAGGATTTTCTCTCTATTTTCCCCTACCCTCCCAGGGGGAGGATTAAAAAAAAAAGAGGGAATAGAGAAAAAGATGCTTCGCATAAGGTTGGAAGTTAAGACTGTAACAAGTTCAATGAAAAAACAACAGGGGAAAGGACAAGGGAATTAATAAGGGACAAAGGATATTTAACTCTATACAAAACCCGATCCCAGCAGTCCTGAGTGGAAGTGTCCGAGCAGTGCCTCGTGGCCGCTGTGACTTGTCACCGGGGACTGCAGTGGTGCCGGGAGCGGGTGGTGGTGGATGCTGCCGAGCACGTGGAGCTAGGCCCAGCCATCCCGAGATGCCACAGGAAGCAGCCCAGGAAAGCCAGGAAAAGCCCATGAAAACCTCAGACCTCCTCGGGTTTTTTTATAGACTGTGGCCAGAAAGGGGAGGGAACAGTACTGATCTCTGACCCTCCAGGGTCCTATAGACACCACCTGTCCTTCCCTTTCAGGCTGTTAACCCTTAAACTGTAACAATTTAATGCTCCCTGCCTCAGCTTCTGCTGAGGGAAGGTTAGTACTGCTTCAACAGGAGCTTGAAGTTGTATTACTCTGAGGCAGTATGTGACACTGTTATATGACCATGAACATCCCACTAGCGTAGTCTTTAAACCCTGAGAGAGAATACAGGTTTAACTCTGGAAGGCAAAAGGAGGGAATGTCATCTGGACTTGTGCCTATATCAAACAGGATTCATGTATTGGGAAAACTGTATGTTTTGCAAAAATGCCTGTTATTTTTCATCCCTGCAATGCTATAAATTGATATGTAACTTGGATATGTTGGCAGTAGCTTTTGGTGCAAAGTCATCTGGACAAACCATTAACAGATCAGAAGGTAGGGGAGTGTGGGTATTCATCTGCATCTCTGTTTTTTTCAAACACATCCTCATCTGTTTCAGTGCTACTCAGTGTAAGCTTCCTTTCCTGGTCACTGTCCTCCTGATCTCGAAGTAATTTTTGGTGACGGTGCAGTGATCTGGATTTCTTGAATGACTTTGATCCTGTTGTAGTCCCTCTGACTTTACGCTTGGTTAAGTGTCTTGTTTCAGCTTCAGTGAAGTCTCTTTCCTCTACCATAAGAGTCAGTTTGTCCATGACATTAATATTATGGTCAATGTTACAGCAGTTCTTGGATATCTGGTGGCCTTTGAAGGAAACAATACATGTCTGAAGTCCAGAATTGGGGAAAAATGTTTGCAGTGCCTGACAAAGGAAAACATTCTCCTTTAGCTCTCCTGGGTAGTCTCTGTCTGCTCCTGAAAAAAAAAAATTAACTGTTGAAGTTGCAGTCCCTCTTGCACACTTCTGCTGCTGCTGTTTTGGTTGCCTCTGGTTCAGAAGTGTTCTGTGCTTCTGCCAATTGAATCAACTTTGCAAGTCTTTACTAAGACTGGCATTTCGTTTAACTTACCTGAACAATGTTGTTGCTTTTTTCTCCTTATTTCTCTTTTTAATTGGCTCACTTCTGCCAAGAGTTTCTCTACAGATCGCTCACTGACTTCTACTGTAGAGCATATTTTCTGCAAGGAAAAGAGCATCTGATGAAATTAACAGTATTCACAGAAGCCGATTTTAACTTTTGTTGCAAAATCCTTAAAGGTACTCATGATTTTAAACGTTGGACACAAAGTTTTAAAAAGCTTAAGTAATAAGCTTGAGGTTGTTTTTATATGTAACTTCAACCTTGTATTGAATGAAGTGCAAGAAGTTTTATTTGTTCCAATCTAAGCAAAGGAGCTCAAACCCACATACTATGGATAATACTTATTTAAAATCTTCTTGTGAGGATTTCAGTGTACTTTTGATCAAACGGAAACTTAACTCTTCAAGTTGGAGAACTTTGTGTACAGCTGCTAACAGTAATTGGAACTTCCTGATGTTTCAGTATGCTCTTCCAAGACAGCTTTGTTTCTTATTTAGTGCAAGATGGTACACCCTTCGCCTGACTTGGTTTTGTAGTACTGCTGAAAGTAACTGTTTCAGCAGGTATGCCTGACTTACCTTCAGTTCCCCTTGCAAGGTGGCATACATCTCATTTATCTTATGAACCTCTTGTAAGGATCCATCTTCATAGAAGAATTCTGACCTGTGGACAAAGAATCTAATTGTGTAATTGCAAGTTAATGATCCCAGTTACAATGAAGGAGGAAGCATTTGGAGCTTCAATGCTAGGTGCCTATGTGGAGATAAACAGCTGCTTTCATGGCAAAGTATGGGACTGAACTAATTTCCAAGTACCTTGGAAAGGTAAATAATTGCAGGGAATGGGTCAACAAGCGAGCAGGGTACGGCTGTAGCATTGTGAAAGCACTTAATACTTTTATACAAAGGTAACTATACTTAACTGAAAGCTACAGTTATCAGTAAATGCAGCATATATTGTACCTGTGTTGTCTTACTGCTTTCACAAAACCAGAAGATACACAGGAACCAGACACCGTTCTGTAACCTTGCTGTTCTGCCATACCCAAGTTGGTAACCACCAAAGGAACTTTCTGGAAAAGACTTACAAAGCAGAAGTATGAACACATGATTTATTGACATCCAATGACCTGCCTTTGGTAGTTAAAGGTTCTTGACCATTCAGCACCCCAGTTTACAGTATATTTAGTTCTTGTTAAATGTATTGCGTCATACACCGATGATTACTTATGGCTAAAGGCAAACTGCAAGCACAGCAAGACTGAGCAGTGCCTGTGTTTTCCCGTTTCTGGGTACATGAGTCACACAATGCCATACTTGTTTGTTAAGCATAGCTCATAAGCAGCCTGTCTCTGAGGATAACTGAAAGCTACCACCAATTTTAAATATTTTAATGATATGTGAAGATGAACACCATGCACAGTTAAGTCCTGTACACAACCAAATTGATCAAGAACAGCTTACGTGCATAAATTAACTGACAGTGTCTGCCTATTGACACTGGCACTACAGACAGTTATAACGGCAAACCCCTGAACAGAACTCCAAGGTAAGATTCCAACTGGGCTCTATCAATATAAGGAATAATCTCATTTAATGTTTAAGTTTCAAGAGTAAAATAAACAATATTAACAATAATTCAGTTGCAACAAAGGAAAAAAGAAATGTTCCAAGTTACAGCACATGCTATGCAACTGCTCTGTTAAAACTAAGAGAACAAACTAATTACCCTTCCTGTGGCCGATGTAAAGCATGTTCCAGTCTGTACGTAGAACAACTCTCTGTCATCACGCTAGAGGTTAATAAAAGGAATACAAGGCCCTGATTTGATAGGTGTGACTGTAAATTCTTATGAAGAAGTCTTTCCCGGAATGTCATGGTCTGGTCTGTGTTACGTCTGAATTTGTACCATCCTATTACACTCTGCAGGCAGAAGAAATTTTGTTGTTACTGTTGAATCACGCTGTCCCTGTGTTATCAAGGTAGAGGATTCGGTACAAAGTCATTAATCTGAATTGTTCAGTGATACACATATTCAAGCAGTTAGTTAACCTGAAAACCTTAAAACATCCAAGCCTAATTCTGACAGCTTTTCTCTTTTCAAAACCAGCTGCTGAACTGGCCTATTTTCTGGGCTTGTGCTCAAGCTGAAACTCTGGAGACCTGGCTTGCTGTTTTGCTGTTTGTCTCTTTTCGGCTTCTGTTTTCCCCTGGTGAAACCTTTCTGTGGAGCAGCCTGTAAATTCTTCTGGTCAGGTGGTGCTTAACCACTTGAGTGAGCTGACCTCAACTGATCTTAAGCTAGAAATCAGTAGAATTTCTTTGGGATATTTGAACTTTTCACTAGAGAAATGAGTAAGAAAAAATAAAGTGACATAGATACAGGCAAATACTAGTCAAAGGTAACCTAAATGGGTACTGTTCTTTCAGGGGGGAAAAGCTGTCTCGACCAGCAATGTGAGGGACTAGATAGAATATTTTAAAAAAGAAGGGAAAAAAAACCAACCATCAAACACCTTCATACAACAGGTATCCAGAACAACCCCCCAAAATCTGAGTGAGCCCCTTAGTACGGTTTAGGTTTGAAAATAAAATACCTTCTTACAGCCTGATAGTATTTTCTTCAGGGCAAGTTCATTCAGTTCTCCTGCAGAATTATAAAAGCTAGAAGAAAATTACGACAGTTAGAGAAAAAATAAATGCTACTGTAGAAATAATTATTCCCCAGTGGCTTGGCAATCATCTCACTTTATGCTTACCAGGGGGGAAAAAGCTATTAAAGATTTGCTTCTGTGCTAGTTAATTTCATTACTCAAAGAGCTACAGAGGTGGTCTTGTACAGTCCACATGCTGTTCTGGCATCAGTGCTACTGGGGCACAAGGGTAGCACCAGTGTTGATGTCAACTACAAAAAAGTAAGATGGCTTCCATCTGGTACGAGATGCCTTTCTAGCAACATCTGGGTTTATTAATGTTCAGAAAGATTTGAGAGGGAAATTGTGTTGTGATTTTCCCCTCAGAAGGGTGTAAACCTGCAAAACTGTGTTCCCATCGATGATGGAACATTAAATACCAGTCCTTGGAACTACTCCTGCTGTTGGGCTGTTTATTTTTTTGACCCACTTAGAAGCCTATGGCTGATGCTACTTTTTTTTTGTTCCAGTATGTTGACATTATTCTGTAGTTTATATGGTACTGCAGCTCACTAGAAGGTGCAGTATGCTGTATCTCAATTTCTAGATGCATAGACAAACACCAAGAAAGACACACAGAACCAAACCAGGAATAACAAGGCATTTTGCATCTGTAATGGTATAAACCATTGTCATGGTTTGTTAACAGTTGCTCTATCACCTGATGCCTCCTCCCCACCTGGGTAGCGGGGGCTGGGAAAAACAAATGAGATTTGTGGGTTGAAACAGAAACAGATTTAATAACATAATAATAAAAACTAATCTTGTTAACAGTTATAAAATACAGTTATACTCAGCCAAAATTGTGGGGGAGTAGGCCTCACGGGTAGGACAGTTAGACAAGTCCCTCTTGAGATGTCAGCCAAGCAAAAGGGAAAAAGAAGAGAGGGGAGAGCTGTCCCCAGCAAACTCCCCAATTTATACTCATTATGATGTTTATCGTATTGAATAAATCTATTGGCCAGCTTGGGTCATCTACCCTGTGTTTTTGTTCCTCCTAACCTTCTGCACCTGGTTAACTCAAGACTGTCAAAGACCTTGATCACTATGGTAACCTGCATACCAGAATTAGCTGAAAACCTCACTTTGATCCCATGAAACAGCGTTGCAGTCCTTAAAAAATCAGTTTTCCCCAACAGAAAACTGACTCTAAAATTATGTCCCAGTAAACCAGGACAGGCATCTGCAGTGATAGCCAGGTGATCTCAAGTAATGCAATACAAGTTTAACTCTTGCAGAGTTCAGCTGGGGTTAATTTTAACTTTTTCCTATCTGCTTGCTTAAGATTCTTACCTGAACAACTGGTAGCATGGAATATGCTTCTGTATATCTGGAAAGAGAAGGTAATATTACTCTGGGTTCATCAGTTCAAGATGCACATTCTTCTGTACACTACGATCAGAATTAAACTGGTAGAAGAACCAAGAAAGAATTCTATATAATTTTGTAAAATCAAATGAATTAACATCTATCTAAATAAGGTCCCAAATGTCCCAGGATCTAGCAGCTTTGATCTTGCAGTATGGTGTTGACTGCCCTTGTTGAAAACTGTAAGCAGTTGTGTATGGCCTGAAACCAAGCATGGTATCAAAAATGTGAACAGACTAACCGATTGTATAAACTACTTCAACATCATCCATTTGTGAGTCTGTAATGCTGTTCTTGGCTTCACCTTTCACCTCTCCAAGGAGAAAACCTTCCTATATTATAGGGGGAGAGGAAAAAAAAAAGTTGACATTAACAGTAGCATTGAACAGGATTTCCTGTCTAATATTAACAGTGTAAACACTGACTTCAGGAGACAAAAAGGCTGTCAAAATGAACTGTTGTTTTTAAACAGAGTAGGTTCTCAATCATTTTTCAATACTCGGCTGTTTTCTGTTCCTCGTGTTTTTATTCACTTTTATTCAGAAATGAACAGTTTGTGGCTGTACAGGTGATGTCCACCTCCAAGGC
>NW_010206622.1:0-21988 GCF_000695765.1 Mesitornis unicolor
GGGCAAGCAGAGTTAACTCGGTGATGCACCTCCTGCATCCCCGGGAGTGAGGTCAGGCACCCTCCCTTCCCATGCAGCCTTTATGGATGTGTGGGCTCTGCACCCTTTGGTTTCTTGGCTGAGCTGATGCAAAGCCTCTTTGTTTCAAATTCAAGATGCATCTCTTTGGAGCTATTTCTTCTGAACCTCTTATAGCCCAGAAGCTTTTACTTTGCCTGAGAGGCTGTCCTAGATGGCACCAGTGCTTCTGTTGGAGCTCAGCTTCTGTCTCCTGCAGGAGCTGCTTCTCCGCATTGGACAGCTGTTTCTTCTGACTGCAGCTCCTGCAGAAGAACAAGTTCCAGGAAGTCCCAGGTTCTCTTGAAGCTCAGAAGACAGCCAAGAGGTTTTCCTGAAGCCCATGAGTTGTCCTTTAACCTGGCACCCATGACAGAAGTTCAGGATTTGCCTTGAATCCCCAATCCCTCTCCAGACCTGCCCAACAGATGAAAATGGTCAGCGTGGGACACTGATGTTCCTTGATCCCAGGGAAGGGCACCAGTTAAGCACACTGATGACAAAAGATTGCACTTTCGGCTTTTTTTCCAAGCACAGCATCATGGAGATCTGTCAGCCCCCCTGGCAAACACCGAGGCACTTCTGGGTGTGGGGGGCCAGGATCTGCACTGCCTGGGGATGTCCCTGCTGAAAATAACAAATTTTGTGTTTCTCTCATCTCTTGGCTGCGGCATCTGCTGTTGAATAGGGTGGGCATGGCTGGAGACATCTTTTTGAAGAGCTGTGATAAGCTGGTGCATCGGGAGAAGCTCTGCTCAATCTTGATCAAGAAGTGATCTCACCAGTGTCCTCCTGACCTGTGTCCCTGGCACCCTCATCCCAGGGCAGTCTGGATCTTCTGTCAATAGGACAAGCCCATTCACATCATCCTTTGACTTTAGGAGGTTGATAGAAAGTCTTTGTTCTTTCCACTCATTTACATGTGACAAGGAACCTCTGGGATTGCAGAGGTGAAGCACTGTGATGATTGTCTTGGTTTACCAGAATCGTGGCAACATTAGAGGCCTCCTTACAACACCTGCAGAGCCGTCTCCATCCATGTCTTCAGCAAGGATTAAGTTACTGCTGAAACTTCTCAGCCTGATGCTGCCTTTGCCAGCATGGTCTTTAGCCTTGATTTACTGGATGGACTCTCCACCCCTCTGGAGGTAGCTCTGTGAGGAGCACCTGCACTTATGGACTCATTTGTCACTGCTTGCCCCCAGGGAAAACACCTTTTGCAGCATTTGTGCAGTGTCACTACCAGGGAGTGTGATCCTTTATGGAGTGGGCAGCTGAAGAATTTATAACCAGAGAGAACAGAGGAAGCCAGAGGTTGGTCTTGCTAAATGGGTAGGTGGGTTTCTGCCCAAAAAGGCTGGCTGAGGAGGTCTTTTCCTTTGGCTGAAGCCCTGCTGCTTGGCCAAAAGCTGCTCCTTCCTTGGGCTGAGTTGCCCTGTCCCCTCTGTGGTTACCAGATGCTCTCTGCAGTGATCTTGGTCCTGAATTGCCAGGCAGCAGGACCAGTTCATGGAGGAGCTTGGATTTCCAGGGTGAGAAGGAAGGGCACACACAAGTTTTCAGTCAGGAGAGAGTGGTGCTCGGACACGTCCATACACTTGCTGTTGGTTAAAACACGATGCAGGAAATGGTACAGGTGTGAAGGCAGATCCTGTGTGAATGCTGAAGCAGCCGCACATCTCCAGGAGGAATTATTCAAAGGAAGAAAAGATGCATCACTTGTCAGTAGCCTCTGGCTGTGAGAGAAAAGTCTCCAAATACAGTGAAACAGACAGAAGGCATGTTCAAACGTCTTAATGAAGGATGCCAGCAAACATTGGGTTTCTAAGCGTGGAGCTGAGGAGCCAAGGGCAGGCTCTGTGATGGGAATGGCAAAAGGTCTGTCCACCAGGACCACGCTTTTGTTCAGCACATGCTAAAATGTTTCCCACTTTCTCACTGAAGTAGAGTAAACACAATCCTCCACAAATCAAACAAGATGCATTTCCAGTTTGGAGAAGTCCTTTCTTCGCTCAATGCGTTGTTAAACAGATCCGTGGGAATGCCGCTTTGGGGGACGCAGGGGGAACGCAGCAGGGAGCACCGAGTAGCCAGGGAGATGCAAGGCATTTCGTCTGGCATGAGCTTGGCAGCCGCTGTAGCTGGAAAAGAGACAGAAAATAGGCACGAAGGGCTGCAGAGGAGACATGGGCAGATTGGGTGATGGAAGAAGAGGTGGGTTAACCCTTGGTTAGATCAGCATCTGCTGAGATGGAGGGCTGTAGAGCTGCACCCTTCGTCTCCAAGGGGCTTTCGGGTGCAATGAGGGAAGGACTGGATGAAGGCAGGTGCTCTGGAGCCTGGGGAGAGCAGCGCTGCTGGGTGTTTGCCAGGCTGCTCCATGTGAGAAGGACTTTCTATTTTGGCACACCTACAAAAATCTTGGCTGATTAGGCCCCTGCCTCAGAACAAGGACAGCGGGATACAATGTGAGTGTTGTTCTGCCCTTGGCACAGGGCTTACGATACTTAAAAGTTAGTGGCTTGGAGAAAAAATAAGTAAAATTATGGAAATGCATAGTTGGGTATCAGCCTCATGACCAAAGGCTGGCTTGGGGGTGGGCAGGGAAGTTGTGTATTTTGCCTTTCAGATCCCTTTCAGAGCTCCAAAATCTTGTTGAATCCCAAGCTATCATCTAGTCATGCAAGAGGAGGGGGGTTTATTGCCGTCTAGCTCTCCTATAAGAGGCCTGGTGTTTCACCCCACCAATTTGCTTTGAACACCTAGGTTGGGTAACATAATCTGTCTTTAAAAACAGCATCACAGCAGCTTTTCTCCATTAGAGCTCATTTCCTGCTGGGAGCTTTGCGAGAGCCATCTTGTGCCTCAAGCTTGTCAGTGGAAACCAAGGTCCCGGGCTCTGACGTGCTGCTTTGTAACCACTTTACGTGGACTAGGATGGCAGAGACTTGACACTTCTCAGCTTTAGCTTCCCATTGGGAAGGAATGAAAACTGGTCTCCGAATAAGTGCAAAGAAAGGAGGGTGAGAAAGGCATGAGGCATCTGATATGCGTCACCATACACTCATCTGTGTGAGTGGAGCGATGGACGTCACTTGTATGGCTACGCTGAGCACAGCTGAAGCCAGTCTTCATCTGCAGCTGGACTTCATCTGCTTCCAGTGTGCCTGCTTGCTCTGCAGCCTCGTGCAGTGAAAGCCCAGCCTGGGCAGTTTGGGAGACCAGCTCGGTGGTTTAGAAATAAGAAAACAAACTTTCTTCTGAGTGTAAGGAGCTGAAGGGAAGGCTGCAGAATGCTGGGCTGGCCAGCAGCAGAGCGGAGTGGCTGTGAGTGCCAAGACTCGGGTTTTGCAATAATCAGAACCATAATCAGGAGAAGCTGCACTGCTCTTCACTCCTTTGAGCCTTAAAACTGCAGGAAATAGTAATTTCCATGAGATCCTCCACAAACGTAGATGCCTCAGGGACAAAAGCAGAGTGAGCACTTGTCCAGACAAACTCTTTTTCTGCCAGGAGAAGCACAGAGGTCAGCGTTTTGCTGGCTCAAGTTGAGAGTCCTCGGAGCCTCGCAGCAGGGAGTTACAACCTCCTTTGAGCGGTGGAGGGAGCAGGACAAGTCCTGGTGGATGAGGTCAAACATCTGCTTGGATGAGATCAGCTGTGGGGGCACTGCAAGAGCACGTGAAAGAAGCATGGCCCATGATATAAATCAGGGTCACAGGGGTCCGTCATGTTGGGAGAGCAGCATGTAGAAGGCCCACAAGCTGTGGAGGCCTTGAATTTTCACCATGCGTCTGGGCCGTTTCTCTCCTTTTGTGGAGCAAGATTCTTTCGCTTTCTGGCTTGGCCTTGGGTGGCTCCTTCACCCTTTGAAGCAGCAGGATGAAAGATGTGAGCTGGAGCTCGCCCACGCTGGCGGCTCTCCACGTCCCCTCCTACTCCTCACTTCCAAACATGGGGCTTACTCTGTAACAGCAGCACAAGCAGCAATTCAGTCGTACTTGTGCAGTTGTGAGTACTGGTTTGGTTTTAATTTGTGTTTTGTCTGTGTTAAGATCACAAGTTTACAGACAGAGTTATTTGAAGTACAGAAGAACAAAACTGAGATGAGTGAGGAAGAGCAGGCATCATCTGGAGCACAAGAGATGGAAGAGGTAAGAGGTTTTCCTTGGGAAAGAAATAGTTTTGTTTAGAAGCGTATTGAATGAGCATCTCCTCTGAATGCTCTCTGTCACCATTTTCTGGGAATTTGTAGCCCATCAGCTCATACAAGACCAATGGATGTCTTTGGAGGCAAGCAGTATTCTCTCCCTGATAACTCATCTCTCAGATTGTTTTCCTTCAGCACTGTTGGCTCCTTCAACAGCTGGTTGGTTGTTGGTTTCCTTCAACAGCTGTTGGAAACTGTTGGTTTCCTTCAACAGCTTGTTGGCTCCCTGGTGACAGTGAAGGGTTTACACATGTAAAGGTGCTTGAGTCTTGTTTAGGGTTTAGTGAAACCCAGGTAGTAGTGCATAGGTGCATTTACAAGGCTGTTTCCCAGCTGGTTTTGGGCTGACTCTGCTGCCCATTTGTTACTTGCCAGCCAGACAATTGGATCTGCCAGGCATCTAAGCCAGAAAGAGCTTATTCCATGCAGGAGAGGACCTTTCCAAAGTATCTTTGATCAGGTGGAGGCTCCAGGCCTTCAGAGATGTACAGTCAACCCTGATGCAGGAATCCTGCTGGCAGCTTTCGAGAACCATTTTTCCTATCCTTGTTTTCTGGAAGACACATCTTCTGCAATTTGTTTCTCTTTTGGTAGAATAAATAATGCTGTAGAAGTGACTCTTAATTTTGCTTGTTCCAGATGCTGGAAAGTTGTCAGGAAACTATAGAAAAGTTGGGAAGTCAGCTGGGAGAGCGGAGAGAGCGGAGAAAGCAACTTGCATCTGAGCTTGAACTGTTACGAGAGGATCTGAAGGCTGAGAAGGTGCTGGGCAGCCAGGTGCGTACAGCTCCTGCAGTGGGACTCCCTGCAGCAGGCAGTTGCCTTTGGATGGCTCCATAAAACATCCCCAGTTGCCCACAAGTGCATTGCTTGACTTCGCTTCACACGTCTCTCTAGTCCAGCCAGTTTCAAAGCTTCTTTGGTAGATGGTTTTGAATCCATCTGCTTCAATGGAACTGTCTCTAACTCTGTAATTTATTTTTCCTTTCAGTGAACCTACTTGCAAAACAGTAATTCAAAGTTTGTAGCCAAAGCTGCCTCCTCTAGAGGGCAGAGTGGAAGTTTTCACTTAGGTATTTATTGCAGAGTTACTTGTGATTGTAAGGCTCATGATCATGAGCCCTTTTCTCTCCATGTCACAACATAGCCAGGTACTTGTAGATTTGAGCCAAGAGCTCCCTGCAGAGCAACATCTTGTCTACCTGTTAGCAGTGACTGCTTTTCTGAGGTCAATCAACTGCCTAATTTTGAATCTGTTTAACATGGGTCCCCTTTAATATCAATACTATTATTTCTTAACCAGAATATGGCATGATAACTAGTCCAAACACGTAAGAGTCACAGAAGTCTATGCGAACAGCTTGCTGGGATCATGGCACTGCTTTTTGTTACATGCCCTAAGGACCTCAGTACACTTTGCCTGAAGCAATTTAACTGCTAAGTAGACATCTGGTGGGTTTATCTCTGCTGGCAGTGTTGCTGGTGCTTGTCTTCCAGTTGGGCCATAGTCCTCTATGAGAGAGGGTGTGATGCCAGCAAAATTGCACAAGGGCTGGTGCAGGCAGGATGGGGGCTGAAAATTTAGGAAAGCTGCAGATCTGTGGCCTGGATAAGGCAGACAAGGGGGACCTGAAGGGGACTGTAGCAAAGGAAGGGGTTACAGCTATTACAAAATCCATTTTTTTTTTAGTGCTCTGAGAGGCCTTAAACCATGTCACTTCCTTGAATGTAAGTAGAAAAACAATGAAAAGTCCTGAACCGTTGGTACAGCCGCACATACACAAGAGTCTTACTGGAGGAACAGTGGCATCTAGAGGACAGGACTTTTGTAGTGCTGTTAGGCAACAAATTCACATTGTAAAAGCTCAGCATGCAGACCAAGCCTTGCCAAAGAGCAGTTTAGGAAGGGGCTAGGTCAGTCTGTGAATACACACATGAAAAGTCTGATCTGGGGGATAATGGGGAAAATGGGATGTAACCTTTGCATCCCAGTAGTTCAATCTAGTCATGGTCCAGAGACCTTTTAATCAAAATCACAGATCCCCGTAAATTTGGTTATAATTCAGCCACCGGTTGGCTGGTTGTTTTGCCTAAGGAGAGCACTGTTTTTCCATCAAAGGGATTGCAAGATGAAATCCATTGGTCTGAGTTAGACTGTAATGGTCTTTAAAACAGAGGATTTTGCATGTGTTTGGTGGGATTCCTGGCTTCACAAATGGGTTCAGTCCCTTTTTGCCAGAGTGGCTGTATTGGGAAGTTGGCTTGGCATGAAATCATGGGGTTCTTATGGGCAATATGCACCTGGAGGTCAAGATCAGAGGTTGTTCAATGCTGTGTTTGTCAGGATGTCCAACACATAGAATGGGCAAGTGATGTGGATAATATTTTTGTTCTTGTAAATTTTAGTGATGTGCTATGAACTGATACGGTGCAAAGAGCTCCTTGCAAGTGTATGGAACTCTTCTTGTTTTTAAGAGGGTTTTGGGCATTTGAGAGGATAAAGCTTTTTCTGAGCTTGTAGTTGGGAGTGTATTCCATCCACTAACTCCTGCTGTTTCCTCACTAGGGGTTGCCTGACTCAAAATCAGAGTTTACAAGCCATTGTAATAACTTCCTGAGTCTCCAAAGAACATCGGCAAGCAGGGATCTCATGAATGTATCCCATGAGAAGCTACAAAAAGATAATGCTTTGTTAGATACAGAGGTGAGAAATGTAAAGAAATCCCCCTTGTTCTGGTGTCTGATGCAGACAGAAGCTGCTAGCATATATTCCTCAAATATAAATAAATTCATCTTGGTGTAGATAGGAAGACCTGGAATTGAAATATTAGTACAAGCATACACTGAGAAAGAGCTACTGATTAAAAAGCTTTAGGAATCAAAGTAATTGCTAGTGTTTAATGGGCTTAATAGCATTTTTCTTTTAGTTTCACCATCACTTAGCAGGAGGTATCAGACTGGGCAGGTTCTGGTTCTGCTCCAGTCTGGGAGTTCATGTGTCCTTATGGACTCTTCAGACCTTCCTTTCCTGCCCCTTTTATTCTCTTGGCATCTTCTCTCCATGTCTCAGGTTTCGGGTCTGCCATTGCCTGGTGCTAAGGCATTAGGTGATGCTGAACGTGGAAAGCAGCCATCTGTAGAAAGTTGTTTTGGGTCAACCCCTACCATTCTGTGCCTTGGATGGAGGATGCTCTGTGTGAGACAGCTGAATACATACCTTGTGCTCTTCCAATTTTTCCAAGAATTGCTAGTTTTGTAAAGAAATATGGCACAAGATACAAAGCCCTGAGAACTACAGATGGGCAACAGAAGGATGAAATAAAATAAAGAAATGTGATTTGACGATAGTTCACACGCAGCTACTTCCCACGTAGAAAAGAGGATTTGCACATCTGTCTTCAAGGATGAAGAACTACAGTAATTTAGCTACGGAATCACAAGTCGTGTCTTGGTGGAGTCCCCAGGTTGCCTTATACTGCTCAAAAGGTTTCTGTGAGACCAAAGAAAATCCAAGTCTTGGTGTTTTCTGACCTTACAGGTCTCTGAACTGCTACAGGAAAGAGAACAGATTAACAAACTCGAGCAGAAACATGAAGATCTATGTATGGATGAAAAGACATACGAAGAACAGATGGCTAAAGTAGTGTTTTTGGAAGAACAGATGAAAAACTTGAGGGATGAACAAGAACTCCTCTGGTAAACCTTAACAAGGCCTGTGATATTTTCTGCTCCTTAGCTTTGCTGACTGATTTTTTTTTTTTAGTGTTTTAAAAATCTCCATAGTGCTCCTTGTGGCAAAAATGGGCACAGCAGCTTTGTGTCTTCCTTATCTGGTAATGTCGCCCTGTGGAGATTTTGGTGAATAAGCATTTCCCTGAGTGACATCACGATCAGTCAGGAGGAAACCTTTTTTTTCTGCAGGAAAGGCATAAATTGAAGCTGTTCTTAGGGAGGAGGCTTCTCCTCTTGGACTGAGGTAGCATTTGGATTAACATGATCCCAAAAAGCTCCTGTCATGGGCTTGGGTTCCTTGGGGTGAACTGCTGCCAGCAGCTGATGGTATGCATCGTGCTGTGGATTTTGGTTGTCCTTGGAGGGCAGGTGTCAGCAGGTCCTGGGGTTGTGAATAAACCTCTTACAGGTCCCTTGACTCCCCTTTTTCAGTAGATGGATACAAATTTGGAGTTGGAGCACCATCAGGCTCTCATTAGAAAGCAAAAGCTTGGATTAAATCCAGTATAGTTCCAGTCAGCTCGATTACCTGGAGAACTAGGTACTGAGGTAAGGTCAAACTAGGATAAGACAGGTGGGTTGCCTTATAGAGACATATAGTTTGGATCGAGGTGAGAGAGACAGCTTGATCAGGAGGTCTCAGCCCCTATTTCCATACAGTGAGGTGTTGTGTGAGTGCTTCTGTGCTGCTTGTGAGCATGGACCAGCTCACATGGCCTCGTGTGAGCATTTCCCTAGCCAGCAGTTAACCTACTCGTGTATGACGGAGAGCTGACCCTTTGGACACACATTTTTTTGTGGATCAGTGTCCAGGGTAGACTGACCCTTGCCCAGAACTGCTAGAGCCAGGATTAAATCCCCTTTGGAGCCTCGTGAGACACTTGAGCGTTGCCTTGAGCGTTTCACTGGACTCTTGTACCCCAAGTTTTTCTCCTTCAGAGAGTGGCTTCCCTTGGCTATGTATAGTTATTTCTCTCCTTCACTATTTCTCCTTCAAGTTCTGAATTACTAGAAAGCAACAAGAAGAGGGAGGAGCTAGAAAAGCGGCTAGAAGAAAGCAATGAAGACAAACGGTTGTTACTGGAAGAAATTGCCCAGCTAAAACAAGAGATCCTGACTACCCGGGAGCAGGACGATGGCACATGTGAAGAGCCTTTGAGGATGAATCCAGGCATGGCACATAGAGAGAACAGGTTTCTCGTGTCGCAGAGCAGTTTAGATGGCAGCATTAAACAGGTATGGGCAGCTCTGCCATCTGTGCTGTACTCTTTTTCATTAATTTAGTGGCAAAACCTAATTAAAGTGGACTGGAAACCACTCCTGTAGTGTTAACATGCAGAGGGGAGATGAGACTGACTGATTTCCTTGGGGAAAATGTCTGCAAAGTATGAATGTCGTAATTTCCTTCTGTTGTGTTTTCAGACTTAGTGGGAACCTGGATAAACTGAATGGCCCCCTTAGTGCACACAAAATAAACACGTTATATAGCTCTTCAGTGAAGTTTTAAACCTTTTGGAGCTCTTTCTCAGCTCCTTTTTGGAGTGTGAGCGACAGAGCTGGGTTTGCTGTTCTCACAATGGGCCTTGCTCTTGCTGTAGGCAGAAGCTGTTCCCCTTCCCTGCTTCTCCTTACTCCTTTTCTTTCTTTTACTTACACTCATCCTGCAACTGCTTGAACTCGTCCCACAGCCGCTGCCCCGAGCAGCGGCTCACAAGTAGCTGGGTTTTGCTGCAGCCCCATGCCTGTGTCTCAGTTACTGCTCTCCAATTGCTCTACCAGCTGGCAATCAAGACCTGTATAGATCAGTACGTTTGGCTGTGGTTTAAATGCAATTTGTTCACCTTTCTTAACTGTGTATCTTAAAAAGAAAAGAAAGAGCGGCCAGCCCTGCCAGAAGAGGAAGAAATGATGAAGGTACCCAGAATGAGGAGTCAGAGGAGAAGCAAGGATTATATGCAAGAGTTTGGAAGAGAAGAGAGGACAGGGTGGCCTGTAGGCAGGAGAGGGAGTGGAAAGGAGAGGATCAGAGTGGTGCTGATACCAAGAAGCAGCAAATTTGTACAGTCAGAGCAGACCAAAGCAAGACACAAGGTGTAGAGGGGATGCTGAAAAGAATCCCAGTAGAAGCAGGTGGGGAGAAAACCCCACAAAGCCTAACTGATCTCAAGGACAAATGACACTGCCAGATCCTACAGTGCTGGATCCAGACTTCCCAGTCTGGGAACTTATCTTGGGATTTATCTGAGACGGGAAGCTTGATCTTCAGTGGATTTCATCTGGTCCCAAGAACAGAGGGTGAAGACACAAAGTGGGAATGCAGATGGACAGAAAGTGATGCTGGGAAGAAGTGTTTTCATACATCAGACATGGGAAGCTCCTTATGTGTAGCTTTGAGCTGCAGAGATTTCTGGGACTCCATCTCCAGCTGTGCAGAGTGCACACACTTGTGTGCAGGGAAAAAGCAATCTGCCTTAAGCAGAGGGGTCTAAAATCTCTGTGAATCTCAATCTAATGTATGGGTCAAGATCATACGGAGCTCAATTATGTTCTGAAAGCCATTGCAGACGATCGGTGACCACCTCTTGGTGTCCAGGCTGCTGTTGCACTGTGCCAGCTTGTTGGTTCCTGTACTGCTGCCAGGACTCGCTTGGTTCCTGCTGCCTCTGGGAGCTGTGGCTGGATGTGCCACTCCTTGCGTAGTTGCCTTGGTGAGACTCTGGCACAAGAGTTAAGAACAACCCGGGTGGTTTTGCTTTTGTCTGATGGTTTAGTTTTAACAGGGATTTGTTCTCTCATCCAGGTTACTGCATCCTTGCCCTCAACCTCAAGAGGGGATGGACAGGGTAGGGAGCAGGACTTTATGTGGGGGCAGAAGAAATACTTGCCTGACTTTACTCATCTTCCTCTTTAAATGCCCTTAAATTCTACTGGCATACATCTACCTTTTAAAATTAGCAGTCTTTATCTTTCCTTGCAGTTAATTACCATGTAACCTTTGTTGTTTTGCTGTTCCCGCAGAGTCTGCCCAATGAGCGATTCCAGCAGCAGGAGGAAAAAATGCAGCAATTGCGACAGGACTTGCGTCGCGTTCAGAACTTGTGCAGCTCAGCCGAGAGGGAGCTGAGATACGAAAGGGAGAAGAATGCGGACTTACAAAAGCAAAACCTCTTGCTCCAACAGGAATGCACCAAGGTAGGAACAGAGCAGGAAGAGAGCTGCTGGAAGAGAGCATCACGTTGTCTTACAATCTAGGGGAGGTCTGAGTTCTAGGGGAGCTCAACAGACTGGACCTCATTTACTTTTGGCTGTACAATACCTGGGCTCTCAAGCATGCTCTGTCTCAGCTCCTTGGAAGTTGCCAAGAAAACATACTGTTCTCTTTTATTCCTCTTCACTGTCTAGTAATCCTATTACCCCTTTCCTGATTGACGTTTCAGATAGATATTGTAGTTCAAACTCGATTATTTTTTTCTTCTTTTGAAACTCAGGTCAAAGCTGAGCTGAAGCAAGCCCAGGCCAAACTCTCGGACACAACTGAAACGTGCTCCTCTCTCTCAGCACAGTGGGAAAAAAGCCAGCAGAGGGTCAAAGAGCTCGAACAAGAGCTCTTGAAGTGCTCCCAGGCTGAAAAACTGCAGAGCAGTCTGCAAGAGAAACTTGCACAGGAGAAATCCAAAGTATGCGAAGGACAAAAGAAGGTAACTTGTCAGCGTGAACTAAGTTAACAGGAGCTATGTTTTTAGCAGTTTTCTGTGGTTCAGAAAAAATAAGCACTAGCAGCCCATGAATCAGTTCCCTGAAGTCCATTTTGTTAAGTCCATTTTGAGATCACTTGGCTAAATATTTTAGGAGAAATGTCTGTTATTAGTGGAGCATAATCAAGACAATAAAAGCCAAACCCTGTCTCTAAAGCTCAGTAAGTCTGAAAATACTGGTGGTAGGGGTGGCAGGCGTAGGGAGCCCAGATTGTGTTCTTGCCAAGGAGATTTGCTGCTGTTTGCTGTTCGGTAAATTGCAAAAGTTGGTGTTTTCTGTGGCATCAATTCTGCTGTGTTCCTGCACTAATCATTGGGTTTGGTTTTGAGGTGTGCAGGATCAAATTGGGTGCAAAAAGGATTGTTGGTAATTCACAGCTGTTGGGAAGGTTTTAGTTTTAATGGACTTTGACACAAAGACATGCAGAAGTACTTTTGAGTAGAAGCAAGCAAATCTTTCATTCTCGTGACTCACATACCGAGAGATCAAAGGGATCTGAATACCTTGGATTCAGATACTGGCCTATACATTCAGAAAGTTTAATCCGTGTCCAATTTTAATCCGAGATTTCAAAACTCCAGCAAAAACTCAAAGATTCCCAACAGCAACTCCTGCTGGCAGAGGCCCGTGTTTCAGACAAGAAACTCCTGGAGGAGGAGCTGAAGGAAGCCCGAGAAAATGAAGCTCGTGTGCAGCAAGAACTTCACGAGGAGCAGCTGAAAAGGTACCCAGAGCTGGGTAAAGCCTGTGCTGTGTGCAGAGGGCAAGTGTGTGCAGCAGATGCTGCTGTGCCAGCCTGCAGCTGCCTCCTGCAGTGCCATGGCTGGCCCTGGGCAGGCTCAGGGAGTCTCACTGCACCTCTGGGTTTACCTCTTAGCTCTCCTTTTGACCTGCCAGTGTCAGAGCTCCACAGGATCCCCTCTTCGGGAGATTTAAAAGGTTTTTGGAGACTTTGGCTGCCTCAGAAGGTGCATGGCCCCTCCTGCCAGCCCAGTGATTTGGTTTACCCTCCAGATGCCAGCAGTCCCCGTTCTTGTGCAGCTGGGACTGATGATCCCAGATACTTCATGCACCCTGGGACACAGGGACACTAGGACATGGGGACAAGCAGGATGTACTGATTTCTTTTGACCCTCAGTGTTGCCCAGGGCAGGCGCAGAGCAGCGTGATGTTGTGTTTAGATCATGGCCAGCCTTGAATTCCCAGTGGCACACTGTGGGTTGGCCTCCACATCAGTCTCTCACTGCCACACCAATGTGCTTTTAGGAAGCTCCTGGAGCAGCAGGTGGAGGAGCTGCGGCAGCAGCTCCGGCATTCGCGGGAGACAGAGGCATCGCTGGCCAAGATGCATGTGGAGCTGCAGGCCAAGACCCTGCATGTGCTAGAAGATGAGAGGAAAAGTGACTCGGGTGAGGTGAGCTGGTGACTGACTCCAGAGCAGAGCACTGAGCTGCAGGGGGAAATGGGACCATGCCAGTGTGAAATCTGTGCCTGGGAACTGTGGAAATAGGGTCAAATCCAGCCAGGTGCTGAGCTCTTGCAGATCCCACTGAGCACCATCCCATCTTGTGTAGGTTTCTTGGGGCTGCTGCTCTGAAGGCAAGGGAGGGCTTGAAGGGAGAGGGGGAGAGGCCATACCCTTTTCTTGCAGAGCATGGAGCACTTTGCAGGAGAATTTTGGCAGAAACTGCTGCCTAGGAGGATGCATTACCTCCCTCTGCCTTGTTGAAGCCTACAGCCCCACCAGCAGCACAGGAACCCACACCTCCCTTCTTTAAGGGGAGGAGGCAGTGCCCTTGGGGAACAGAATGGATGGATGCTATCTGTAGTGGGAACCACTGGAATTTATGACAGAGAAGCTTTGAAAACCAGACTGAAAGGAGGCAGAGGGACCTTTACAGCTGAGGACATGCACACAAATAAAAAATAGATGTTTTCCAGCACCTCCAGTGTCAGAAGGAAAACCAGAAGCTTTCAGAGCAACTTTCACTGCTGAAGGAGGAAAACAAAGCCCTCTATGAGGAAGGAGTTCGTCTCCTGAACCAGAAGGATCTGTACATCAGGTAACGACTGCAGTGGCAGGGGATGTTTTGACCTGAAAAATCCTACCCAGGAATTGCCGATTATGGCAGTGACGCTGGATTTGACCATTCTGTAGCTTTTCTCGTCTCTCCTGTTCAAGGCCTTTAGCACAGAGAGATCTGTCTTAACCTGACACCCCTGCATGCAGTTATGTTCTGCATCGCATGTCTGCTGTCGTGTTCTCCTTGGCAGCCGAAATCAGGGCAGAAAACAAGGGAGTGCCTAGGGAGGGCTGTGGGTGCTGCTGTTTAGGGTCTGGTATTGGCAGAGGTCATCCATGGAGCTGCTCATTTCTCCCCAGAGTACTGCAACTGCAGATTACTGCAACCTGTTTGCCTGACCACAGCTGTTTAGGATTCTTCTTTTTAGCCTGTATCCCCATACACGAGCACTTCCTCTTAACCACCCACATCCCCACCCAAATAAACAACTTACCCTTTCCCTGTTACTTCCAGTTTTGACGACTTTATACCCCTGTTTGGTATAAAGAGCTGAGAGAGGCAAGCACGAGGATTTGTAAAGCTGGGAGGCAGTTTGGGAATGCTTTTGGGTCCCTTTCCCTCAGTCCATTTCCATTTGGTTGGCACTTAACAATTTAATTTTTGTAACAAAATAAACCCCAAAATCAAACTGATCAGTGAAAGACATAGTCTGGAAAGTCAGCCAGAAAGGAGTTGGGTAGATGGCTGAGGCTCCCAGTTCAGGCTTTGAAGAGCCTGAGTAAATACAGGACATCTCCTGCCTTGCTCTTGACCCAGAATGCAAAAACATTTCACAGCCTCAGGTTTGTGTCTCTGCCTCCTCAGGAAATATAATGAAATGCAGCTCCGCCACAAAGACAAGATCCGCAGAGCCAAGGAGACCTTCATCCACGAGGTGAAGCGAAGGGACAGCAGAATTAAGCAGCTGGAAAATGAGCTCAGCGAGTCAAAGCTCCAAGTGGAAAAGGTGAGAGCGCACGTCAAGAGTTTCTCCCACCAGGGAAGGCAGGGGAGCAGGCAGCAGCGTGTCTGCAGGAGCATCCCTTTTTCCAAAAGGAAATGCAGTTTAGGAAAAAAAGATGGTTTAGGAACAGCCAGTTTGCAGGCAGTGGGATTGCACTGAAAAACCAAGCAGTTGGAGCACGGAGAGCTCTGCCCGATGCTCCGTGCACGGGGCTGATGCTGCCCTGGGAAATGGCTGTGTTGCCAAGGGGCTCCAGCCCATCCTTGCAGGAACAAAGAGCCAAAAGGAAATTCCTGGCTCAAGTTTGTCCTCAGGAGAACTCGTGTCTTCAAACCCACTCAGAAACTACCTAAGCTCCATCATCTTTTGCCTCAGAAATATTACTGTGGGAAGTGACTCAAAAACCTCTTTTTGGGGTATGTTACATCAAATAGCGTATCACTTCTAGGAGGGAACATGCTTGGTGATGACCCCTTTGGTAAAGCGCTCTAAGGATTACAAAGGATAGAGAAGAGCGAAGCGTGACCTCTGGTTGTTATTTCCTCCTGCAAAATTGCTCAGGGGAAGGTGCTGATTGCCCAGATCACTGCAGAGAATGAGAAACTACTCCAGGAGAGAAGACGGCTCCTGCAGAAAATAACTGACCAAGAGGAGACCCCTTGGAGCCACCGGTCTGTGATTGCCACCCCACAGAGCAGGTAGGCATGTGATGATGTCCCTACCTATGGGAGCCTGCCTCTTCCCAGTGCTTCTCTGCTTTTATGGCCATTTCTCTTAAGAGACCCAGAGGAAAGCCTGAAATGTGCCTCAGTCACTAGTGCTGTGGGATTTAATTAGCTCTTTTCCCCATCAAAGCCCTAGGGATACAGCTGAAAGTTGTGGAGGCCAAAGGGTCTGAGGTTCAAAAATTGCCCCTTTGAAAACATAGTGTGGCTGGAAGGAAAATAACTGGTGCCTTGTATGTGTGACATGCTCAGAGTGAAGATCCTGGACGAGGAGAATGTGCGGCTGCATGAGAGCAAACTCCAGCTCTCTGGCCACATGCCCACCTCGCAGCGCGCCCCGAGGAGCATCCACGCTGCCCACACGGAGGTGAGACTCTGAGAGGACTTGGTCTCAGCAGACAGGTTACAGGAGCTGATGTCTCCTGCAAAGGAATGGTAGAATATGTCAAGTTCAAAGGCGCCTATAAGGATCCTTGGGTCCAACTCCCTGCTTCATGCAGGGCTTCCTAAAACTAAACCATATGACTAAGAGTGTCATCTGGCCACTCCTTGAACTCTTGAATGAGGGTTGGTGTTTGTACCTGCAGCTGAGGGTGCTGGAGAAGAGCTGAATCGATCCATCAGTTGGGATGGAAAGGGGCACCAAACGCACAGTAGAGTGCAATGGGTTTGCTGGGGAGAAGGGCATCTGTGGGGAGCTGGAAGCTCCATACACTGGCCATACCAGCTCCATCCCAAGCTGCTGTGAGAGGAGATTGTTTTCCACAAGGACAGAAATTTCTTTTTGGCTCTTTTACAGATTCAGATATGTTAAAAGACCTTAGTTTTAAAATTAGCTCCAAAATTAAGAGAAATAACCCAGAGCAGTGTGGTTTGGAATGTTATTTCTGCAAGCCAAAAAACCTCAGACCAAGCTGACTGGTAATACCAGCCACACTGAGCTGAATGAAGATATGCCTTATCTAAAAACTCTGTCTTGGATTGACCAAGTTAACAAAGAACTTTGTGGGGAGAACCCAATTTGGTTGGAAATGGTTGGTTAAGGACGCAAATGCTGTTTGGGGCCTGGCAGCAAGAGCTGTGTGTGTGTTCCACCGTGTTTTATTTCTTCCTGTTTATTTCACCTGGGCTAGTTAGGGGCTTGGTTTGGTTTTGTTTTGTTTAAATTCAGACCAAAAGGACAAATTTATGATTAGTACCTCTGTGGGGCTGGAGTTCTTGGGGAGAACTGGCAGTGCAGCTGGGGGCACTCTGAAGCCCAAGACTGTTGAAATTCGGGGTCTGACACACACCTCCTCCTTTGAAAGCCTCTCTTCCTCCTTCCAGGACTTGAAGAGTGTTAACTTCTCCGAACGCCAACTACAGAGTAAGGTGTTGCCATCTCCCCGTACCAGGTACCGTGGGGTAAAAGGAGGAGGCAGGGAATGCCTCTCTGCATGCGGTGAGGGAGACGTTGAGCGTTTTGGCTCAAGTCCGTCACAAGTCGGGGTAGGGCCTGGGGTGGATGGGGGCTGTCAACTGGAGGAAGAGTACTGGAGCCTTAGTCCAAGTGAAAGGCATTGACCATCACCCTGTGCTGCTCGCAGAGCTGTCGGGAGGAGCGCTGGGGCTGTGCAGGTGGCAGAGGGTCAGACAGAGTTTGCAGAATGACTTAGGAGAGGACATTTCTTTTCAGCTTCCCATCGCAAGAACCGCCAGACTCTCTCAGCACCCTGAAGGCCACGCAGGATATGAAGCTTGAAGGAGGAGCTGAAAGCCAAGACTCATCCTTTTGTTTATCCCCCTCTCAGCCTTCTGAGATTGGGTACTTAAATGTAGCTTCACCTGGAGACACCACAGCCTGTCAGCTGCAGGAGAAGAGTCAGAGCATCAGCTCCGAGAACTTCTAAATGGGGAAAGATGTTTGTAAAATATTAGCTGGACAGCAAGGTTTTGGACTCCTATTGCCATGGGATGACAAGGACTGCAGGGGGAGAATTGCCAAATGGACTGGCCTGGTGATTTCTATGAGATATTTCAACTAAATTATTCAACAGCTTTTTTTCAACATACCCAACTCTGAGTGTGTGTGTGTGTTATCTCAGATCTCCCTGGAGACTGGAATTTGCAGATAAACTCAGGGAAGTGGAAGAGGGGTGGCGTGAAGCCTATCTTCCTCTGAACCCTAATTCCTTGTCCAGTCAGAAACTACAAGTTTTGTCAATAAAACTCAAAGAAGTTCCCTTCTGCACTCTCTGATCCCAACCACTCCCTGCCATGTGCCCGGTTTTCTCTTTTCTCCTCAATCTGTGCACATGAAGGGAGATGGAGGAGGATGAGGGAAATGGAATAGGAGCATGTGTGGAGAAGAAAGGAGGGGATCTGAACATCCAGAGAAAGGAAGAGTAGACTGAATGCTCACTAACAGTGATGGAGGGTCTCTGAGGATGCTTGGGTGGGAATGGAAGGGATCAGACTGGGTGGAAGGGATCAGACCGGGCAGAACAGGGGTGTATAGGGCCTTTTTAGCCACTTTTTTTTTGGGACTGCTCGTTTCTGAACACAAACCTGCAAACAAGAAGGTGCCAGTGGTTTCAGTGTGCAGAAACATCGTCCCCTGCAGCTCCCACTAAGAAGCTGCACCAAAGGGGGCTGAGAAGCTGCTGGCTTGGTCAGTCCAGGGCACCAGAAGCAAACATACTCACTGTGGGAACACCAAGATCCCCCCAGAAGGCATCTGGGAAACTGCCGTTTCCCTGTGGGCTACGACCATGGGCCTCAGGGAAGGGCTTGGTGTCTGCAAGAAGGACAGAGAGTAGGGATTAAATGTGCCCAAGGCCGTGGCTTTTGCCCGGCTGCAAAGGAGTCAGAGGGAGCACTGAAAACGTGGCAAACGCACTTGGAGGAAAGCCTTTGCCAGGATCCTGCTCCTGTCCATGTTTCGGAGAAGGTCTTCGAAGAACCTGAAAACCACTCTCCTCCCTCGGCACTCCAGGATGCCGAAGTTCTTGAAGACAAAGTCGAAGTCCTTGCCTTCAGTCAAGGCCCATGCAATGACTCTTGCAGTTGTGTTGACGCAGTTTGAGATTTTTTTCTTGGACATGTGGAGGTGGCAGGTGGCCCCGGCGTAGATCGACTCCGCAGCTCTAACTCCTCTGCGGAGAAACTGCCCATCAACAAAGTCACTTGATCAGCCTTCACAGACTCGCATCCCCTTCAGCAAAATGAGCCTTCAAGAGCCCACTGACGCTGCTCCCACCCCACCGCTCCCCATTCAGCCACAAAGGGCCTGCCTGTGGGCTCCAGCACCCTGTCCCCATGCAAACTGCTGCCCCTGTCCAGGAGGGGATGGAGGGAAACCCCAGCTGTGTCGAGGGGCAAGCACAGGTCTGAAGGTCTCCTCTTACCAGGCTGTGAGCTGGGCTCATAGTGGAGCTTTTTCCACACTGTAAATGGCTTGTCCAGCTGGAACACAGATCTCTGGACCCTGCAGTTCCCCTTCTTCCCATCACAGAAGTAGTCTTCTACGATGTAGACGGTGCCCAAGCCCATTAGCCTGACAGTCTGCAAACAAAAGTGAGAAAGAAAGAGATGTTGGCATTTTACCAAGGGGAGAGCAGTGTGAAGATTTGTCTGGGCACACTAAGGGGCATCTGTGACACAGCCACACCTGTGGGCCCCAGGGGCAAAGTGGGTCACATTGGGAAGCTCTGGAGAAGAGCCTTGCTCTGGGGCATTTCTTCTGCTTTCTAAGCTGGGGGAGGAATAAAGGGCAGGGAGAGGGCTCAGGAGGCATCAGGATCTGAGGGAGGATGAAGAAAGCAGCCCCACCTTGCCCATCATCAGCTCTCAGCAATAGCACTGTCAGAGTCTCTGGTTGTGCCTTTTGGCTTCTCAATACACCTCACAGTGTGCACGTCAGCACTGCCTGAGCTTCCCATGGTGCATTTATTGCATCCTCAGACCCCTCGCTGTACCCAGAGCCCTGGGTTTGCCTTTTGGGGCACCCCAAACAGCTTGATGTGTATTTCAGGATGTCCCATTCTCACAGGGTGTGTGCTTCAGGGCATCTCTAGACCCCTGGATGTGCTTTTCTGGTGACTCTGGACTCACCCATGCATCTTTCCAGATACCCCTGATAACCTTGCCCCTGAGGCACGGCAGGAGGCCAGGCCCAGTCACCTAAAATACCAAAGAAAACCAGCCCAAGGCCATGGCTTTGACCTGGCTGCAAAGGAGTCAGAGGGAGCACTGAAAATGCACCAAATGTACGCAGACAAAAGCACCTGCCAGGATCTCTGTCCCATCCACGTGTCAGAGCAGGTCTTTGGAGAACCTCATGACCGCTCTCCTTCCTCGGCACACCAGGATGCTGATGCATGCAAAGTCAAATTCCTTGCTGTTGGTCAAGGCCTGTGCAGTGACTTCTGTGGTTGCCTTCACACACATCAACAGCTTCCTCTCAGGTGCCACTTGCCAGAGTCCATGAAAATCTCAAACGAAAAAAGGGAATCTCATTCATATCTCCCCTCTGCACTGCTGTGTGTCTGCACAAATCATGGAGGAGGCATGCTTGAAAGCCAGGCCTGAACCCCGCTGAAGCACAGCCCTGTCAAGCTGCCAAGGAAAGCCCCAGTGGCGGGAGACATCTTGGAGAGCACACACAGGGGTTTCCCTGGCAGGGTGGCACCAAAGAAGAGAGGGCAGCAGCCTGGTCCTGGAAATAAGGGAAGCTTAGAGCTGTCCATGAGGGATAAAGAATCTCTCTGGACAACCAAGGTAACACCAGCATCCCAAATCCCTCTGACACATCTCTGATACCCTCCCCCATTGCCTGGCATCACAGGTCAGGAACTGTCACAGGGCTGACTTCAGGGACTCTGGGGCCATAGGCACGTGAGAAATGCGCTCACAAAATGCAGATTTAGAGACGGATCAATTCTGTGAAGCAAAAGTTTATTAGGAGCATGCTGGGTGAATTCATGAAGTAGGATGCCTGGAAAGCATAGCTGCTAATAGGTTCAGGTTTATTTATAGTAACATTCATTATCATAGCCACACATTTTTACAAAGCTATTTACATATTCAACAGTTTTCCGGGGAAATCTTTAACATAAGTTTCCGCCCATTGTCGCATGTGCACTAAAATTCTGGGGTGGTCGTTGAGGGTAGCGAAGATGAAGGCTCATTGTCTTCATCACTGTAAACTGTTCACCTTTATTGTCTCTGTGTAACCAGTCGTGATTTAAGTCTGTTTCTTGCAGCTGTGTTAGCTCATTAGTTCCTTATCTTCAAGGATGTTCTGCATATCTTAGCTTTGAGGCACCCTCCTTTCTGTCTTTAAGATTTACCCGTCTGTGAACGTACAAATCTTCCAGGCCTTGACAGATTTACAACCCTCACAAATACTCCAGAAGTTACCAACTCCATCTGAATTCCCCCCCCTTCTTCCTTTCTATATACAATGCAAATTCTTTCGCTTTCCACCATACCCAGTACCAATTAGGGTTCTACTGACTTTTTTCTTGGTAAGTTTCTCACCACGTTTTATAAAACTTTTTCAAGGCCTCAGCCATGTTTCTATACCCTAATGCTTTAACAAATTACTTCCCACACACAATTTCTCACAGGCAAAATGCTCCTGGGCCACCAGCTCTCTGTGATGCCAGCCATGGGGCTGTGCTGCCTGCCACTCCTACTTATTGCTGCCTGCTCCTGCTTCCTAGAGTCACAGAATGGTTTGGGTTGGAAGGGACCTCAAAGCTCATCGAGGCCAACCCCTGCCACAGGCAGGGACACCTCCACCAGCCCAGGCTGCTCAAAGCCCCGTCCAACCTGGCCTTGGGCACTGCCAGGGAGGGGGCATCCACAGCTTCCCTGGGAAACCTGTGCCAGGGCCTCACCACCCTCGAAGAATTTCTTCCTGATATCCAGTCTAAATCTCCCCTCTTCCAGTTTAAAGCCTTTCCCCCTCGTCCTATCACTCCATGACCTTGTAAAAGTCCCTCCCCAGCTTCCCTGTAGCTCTTCCAGGTCCTGGAAGGCCGCTATAGGGTCTCACCGGAACATTCTCTTCTCCAGACTGAACAACCTCGGCTCTCTCAACCTGTCCCCATAACAGAGGTGCTCCAGGCCCTGAGCATTTTTGTGGCCTCTCTGGACCCACTCCAACAGCTCCCTGACCCTTTTCTATTGAAGGCCACAACTTCCCGCCCTCAGCGGGCAGCCAGGGCAGATCAGGGGAGGCCTGAGCTCCGCCCCGCCTTCCACTGCCACTTCCAATTCACGTGCCACGCTTCCGGGAGCAGGAGCCGTGATGGCGGTGCTGGCGTCCAACCCGAACAACCCCGTGGTCTTCTTCGATGTCACTATCGGCGGGCAGGTGGGCGAGGGTCCGGGCCCCGGCCGCACATCGAGAGAGAGTGGGGGGGCACTGGGAGGGCAGCACCCAGGGGCGCACGGAGCGGGGGGGCTGCAGCGGTGCGCAGGGAGGGGAATTGCA